>NW_015113030.1:11442-53432 GCF_001443285.1 Poecilia latipinna
GTGGCTTAGAGAATAATAAAAAAAATATATTTAAAAAAATGTGTCTCAGAAAATTGTAGTATGTCATAAAATCAATAAACATGATATTTTAATCAATTGTTAGGTTTATGAACATGATCTGGGCTCCTTTTGCATGAATTCCTGCATCAATGCGGTGTGGCACGGAGGAGCTCTGATTCCAGACCAACAGGATGATCGATACGGATCAGTCGACCCGAATCCTGAACCAGGAAACATCACACCTGCTGATTCTGAGGCAGGAAGTCGAATCTTTGATCGAACTTTTCACCTGTTTATGCAGTAAAAGTTTGAGTTTTTGCAAGAAAAAATATTTTCTATTTTATTTATTTCTACAAAATCAGAACAATATAATTTAGTTCATATTTAGATTTGAGCAAGAAGATGAAGAGTTTCCAGATCATGTACATGAAAGAACATGAAAATTATGAACATAATTTTGAGCTTTTCTTTTTAAATCCAGTTGAGTTGAACCTGCTGTGTCAGACTTTGTTGCACATTTGGAACGTTCCTCTGATGTGCAGCTGATAGGAGTGCAGACTGCAGCAGGTTGTGATCCGCTCTGCTGTTCTGTTCTGTTCTGGAGCAGAAGTAATTTGGACCCAAAGCATGTCTGAGAATAAACGCAGCATGCTCTCCCCTGGCTGGAGATGATCACGAGGAGCTTATTTTTGACTCCACTTCTATCCACAAGCTTCAGGGAAGATGTGATTAAGTCGGGTTTTTCTGAGCTGCTGGTTGACATTCTGCCGTTTGTGTGACTTTACCTCCAGCCTGCTGTTTGTTTGCCTTCTCCATCCAGCTGTCTCTTTGGGTTTCTCATCTCTCCATCCTTGTCTTTCGCCTCCAGTTGATGCACTTTGATGCTTTTCACATCTGCGCTGCCCCTCCTCCATGTTTCTGGGTTTATTGACACCTCGAAAGCTTAGACTTCAGAGATGAGTTCAGCTTTAACTGGGAGGATGTGGACTTTACCGCCAAGCTGTCTGCATGTCAATGCATTGGATCTGTAATGATGTTGACATGTTTTAACTGCATCGATCGGTTCTGTGAGTCACTCAGTTGAGCTCAGAGCAGAGGGACAGAAATTACAGTTCTAACATTTTTAAAAGGACTCTGCCAGTCGAGTCTGCATAAAATCTCAGGATTTTATGAAGATTAGTTTGTTTGCATTTCCAAAAAAACTAATTAATTCTTGTTCCTTGAAAACCCTCAAACCTGTTTTTATCAGTTATTGACACTGACAGAACCACTGCATAAACAGACTTCAAAATAAGAGCATGAATTTAAACATCTAATTGAAGAATTTTTACGGTCAATAACACAGACATCAAACTTCATTCACCTGAAAGTTCATAAAACAGCCAAGAAAATTAGTGCTTTAGAATTTATCTGGAATAATTTACATAGGGAAACTAAGTGTGCTAAACAAAATGTAGCTCTGCTATTAGCACACTAGCAGCAGTGTGCCATGAGCGAACGCTGTGCAGCCGAGCGCCTTTCATTTGACATCCGTTTGACTGAGTCCCAGCTTGACTTCCTCATTTTATGGACCAGAACTTTTATGGTTCACTTCAGAATCGTTTGGGTCAACGTGACCAGAAATATTAGGTCTTGGTGTATTTCACTAATAAAAAGCCCTGATGTAAATAGAGCAGATGATGAAACAACTAATCTGAAAAATATGTTTGGCTTTTTTTTTTTAAGTTTCATCTTAAGAACTGCTTGGTAGCGTTTTACCAGCACTTTTATGTTACACACTCATTTTTACACACTTTTGCCTGTGTAGAAACACAGTCAAAAATGAACAAATAATTTGGGTTATTGGAAATCTCAGTAGATTCCTCCTGCCCTCCCAAGTACGACAACATTTATCTATTAATTTAACATTTAACTATTCATTTATAAATGTTTCAAGCTAAATATTCAGTCTACAAACTAAACATCAAGCTCCAAGCTAAATATAGTTAGCATGATAAAACTTTAGTTGAAAGCTAAATATTTAGCTAATATGTAAATTCACTTGCTGATAACAGGAAGTGGGCCATCAAAATAAAAGCTGTTGGCATTGCTCATTCCACCTCATCAACATTATTTCTTTTCATTTCTTCTTGTACAACATTTCTACTTAAAGCAGCACAGATGTTTACTGATGGATCTGGACCTACAGAAACTCAACAACATCCATGTGATCCACCAGCAGGCGGTTACAGAAGACAACTTTTATTTTGATAGTCCACTTCCACTTATTGTCGAAAAATTTGCAGATCGACTAATTATCTATGAGCTAAATATTTATTGTATAAACTAAATATTTAGTGACATTTATAAATGAAAGAATAACAATTTGAAAAATTAACCCCCATTTTTTTTTTGTAAATAATCCAAATTACTGCTTTTACTTTAGAAACGGCACTTTATATCACATTCAGGTTAAGGATTTGCAGAATGAAAATAAATACAAATATTAATATAAATATGATTAAACTATAATAATCAGCCAAGCAATAAAAAAGAAATCAAAACTACTGAACAGTTAGGATACAGACAATATTCAGAGTAAGAAGCTTGAAAATAATAAAATTATTGAAGTCAGAATGAATAAAATAAATTGTGAGAAAACGGTCAATATTAAATAGTGTTTAGTTGCAGTCGCTCTGATCTTAATTTTCCTTAAAGAGCCTTGGCAGCACTACAGTCACTGTGACAGTACCTTCTCCCCTGTTCAGCGTTTGTCCCTCTGTAGTGTTTTACCACTCCTCTATTTTCAGCTTGACTGCAGGGCATTTCCTGCAAAGCTAAATCAGCCGCAGTGCACGATGTCAGGAATAATCCCTTACCTGCTGCTGTCAGGCTCTGCATGTTTTAAAAGGTAAAGTTAACTTTAACAAGACAGCAAAAAAGAAAAAAAAAGAAAAAAAAAGAGAAAAGAAAATCCTCTGAGTGGGTTTTTAAATATTTGTAGATGGTTGGATGTTTGATGAAGCTTTTCTCCCCCGGCTCAGTAGACTGCAGCAGTTTCCTATTTTACATAACAAAGACGAGTTTCAGAAGGAAAATTTCTCCTGCAGAAGACAAACTCCTCACTAACTGAGTTTTATTAATTTTATGCAAACAATCAACAATCATTCCATCAAAAACCCTCAAACAGAGTAAATATGTCATGATGGGTTTTTGAACGGGACCAAAATGCAGACAGGAACTCACCAGGGTCACAGGGATGAGAATTTTATAATAAGATAGCTATGTTACCGTCAGTTGTTACATTCAATTTTCTGTTTCTACCAGATTGAATGTTCCAGTATATCAGAGTACTCAGAGCGGATCATCAAGTCCAACCACCTGGACAGCGGTAAGCGTTTCCTGACATGCTCTAAACTGTTTCTGTCGTAGAAAATTCCTCATTTTCCTAAATTTAAACCCATAATGACCAAAAAATTACATCTGGAAATGGTGAGAGTTTGTGATGTCATAATATTTCCAAAATGGAGGAGTGTCCGTTGAGCTTTGGCAGAAGTTTACACCTAACTGTGTTATGTTTGCTGAGTTTTGCTAACGCTGTTGCTAATTTTGCCTAATTGGTCAGAAAACACAGAACATAAATAGATTTTAAGCTACAGCAATGCATTCTGGGTACAGAATAAATGTCATTTGCTGCGTCACGGGTGGAAAACGTGAGGAAAGGAAACGGAGCTGCTGTGTAACACTCCAAAATAAGAGCATGAATATAAAAGTCTGTTTTTATATTCATAACTATTGATAAACAAAACGTCATTACAGATGTCACACTTTATTCAACTCAAAGTTAACAAAACAGCCAAATAAATTAGTGCTTTAGAATTTATCCCCAAAAATAATTTAGGTGAAGCTTCCAGTGCTAGCCAATGTTAGCCAAAATGCTGAAGCACACAACAAAAATGTAGCTCTGCTATTAGCGGATTAGCAGAAGTGTGCTCAGCGTTTAACTTCCTTAAGTAAAGTCAAGTTTGTACACATGCACCTGTAATTCTAACAGTATTTTTCTTTAGAAAAGACAAAGACATGAGAGTCCTTCACAGATTAATGGATCAATTCATAAGTCACTGCCATAAAAATGAATTGAACAAAAAGAGGGAAGGAAAGCATAGAAATGTGATGCAGAAGAATAAAAAGTATGCACTGAAGTAAAAGTGACTTCATGAATAATATCAAAGCACAGACCTCCATCATTACTCTGCTGTGTTACTTTGCTCAGACAAGTTTTCAAATGTCATAAATTAATGCAGTTCAATTCCTGAAGTCCTGCAAAAAATAAAATAAAATAATTTCCTGCAAAGCCACTAGCCACACACCAGCCGAATAATGGCTCGTCAGCAAATGTCTTATCTGTATACCTATGAATAGCAAATACACTGCAGTCATTTAGAGAAACAGCGTTATCCGTGTGGAGGAGCAGGACTCGCGTCATTCTGCCAGTCGTTGTATCAACACAGAAACTCTACAGTAACTCCTCACCAAATCAGAGCAAACACCTCAAGTCAATTATTTTCCAGCAGAGCAAAGATCCAATCCTCCACCGTCGCCCCCAACTGGGTCAGATTCCATCAGAGCTCTTCTTCCATCCTCTCTATTAGTTCTCATTCTGCGCCCAGACACCTGCTACCAAACACCACAGGCTCCCTGTACTCCCTCTGTGTGTTTCAGTTATCACCATATTCAAAGGAAAGGTGGAGGAGGTGGAGCTTCCTGTGGAGAAGGTCGACATCATCATATCTGAGTGGATGGGCTACAGTCTGTTCTACGAATCCATGCTCAACACCGTCATCTTCGCAAGGGACAAGTGGCTGGTATGGCATCCAGATCACCTGCGTTAAAAATGCATCTTGGTTTGATACGTTTGATCCCAAGTAATCTCAGTCAGACTTTAAATATTAATAACATTTTGAATGAATGGAGTTATTGTCATGTAAAGGTGACAAGCAGTTTGGTTGGATTCAGCTCAATCGCAACAGAAAATGTTTTTATAAGTTCTCTATTCCATCATAGTATGAAAGGTGAGGTAAAAATGTGCATTAATAATTTAAAAGTTATTTTCCTCAGTGTGTTTTTTCCTCTGTTCTGTCAAACAGAAGGCTGGTGGACTGATGTTTCCGGACCGAGCCTCCCTCTACGTGTTGGCCATCGAAGACAGGCAGTACAAAGACTTCAAAATACACTGTAAGAGCATCGCTCAGGCTTGTCTGCAGTCTAACGTTTTCCCTCCTCATGTTTCCTGAGAACCGTTTCGGCTCTGAGTGACTAAAAACAGTCAGATGATGGATGGATATCTATAGAAGCAGTTTGGGTTTGGTTCTCCTGCAGAAGCTCCTTACTGACATCATGGATCAGCAAACCCCTCCATCCCATCCCGAACCGCCCAGGAGGATTGTGGGAGACCTTTACGGTGTTTGAAGGATTTCTGTATTCCAGGAGCTTCCAATGATCAATGTTGCTCCAAACTCTCTCAGATAAGTAGACAGCAAGAAATGCAAATATAGTAAATCATGAAGTCTCTCTGGGCTGCTCCGACCTGTTCATCATCACCAGCTCTCCTCTGCACTCGGGTTTTCTCTTCTTTTGGGTCATGAAGGAGATGTTTGCTCACACATCACCATAAGAGCCTGTATGAATAATTTATGGGACGACTCAGCTCAGGCAACAAGGATTTGCGACACAAGATTGAAGTCTGACTCTAATCAGACCCATGATAACAGAGTGTTGCCCAACAAAGTGGGACTTTTAGTGCGTCACTCTGGAAAGCAGTCTAAACTGTTTGAGGTGCATCTGAAGAGTCGTAGATCACACGACTCTGGCTGTCTGAACAAGACATTCCTCCTGCCGTGTCCCGTTGTTTCCCAGATGCAGCCGGGCTCTTCGCTGTGGTTTTCCTGGAGCAACGAAACGACTTCATGCGTTTGTAATAAACGTTGAAGACAACAAGTGAAACCAGGTTGTAGATTAACTCCATGATGCCGTCATCTTCACCAGGGTGGGAGAACGTGTACGGCTTTGACATGACCTGCATCCGAAACGTGGCCATGAAGGAGCCGCTGGTGGACGTGGTGGACCCCAAGCAGGTGGTGACCAACTCCTGCCTGGTCAAGGTTAGTCTGGGAATGAAAGAGTTTTAATGAAGGCCGATTCCTGTCAGGCAGTGACCAGTGGTGAGCACACTGCCACTGCTGCGTTAGCAGAGCTGGTTTTCCATTAGCGCTTTAGCCGACATTGAAAACATTTAATGCTTTCAGCTTCAGCAAATTATTTTTCAGAAAGAAAAAATGCTGAATTAAAATAATTCTGCAAAGCAGAGTGGGTCCAAATTCCCCCACAGGGAGTAAAAAGATCACCAGTTAGAAACATCTGATTAAACATTTTACTGGTTTTCACTGTTTATTTTCTGCTGTCGTATAAAAAAGCTGAAATGATTTGAAAAGTGATTCTTGTGTTAGTTTTGTTTGGTGCAAAGTTTGTTTTATGATTATAACCCAGCATGTCTCCATAAAACCTTGAAGCATTTCTTTAGTTTATTAATAAATTACGTGAATTATTGAAACTCCTGGATCTTTCATTTCACTTTGGCTGCAAAAACAAACAAATCTGCATTCTCCAGGAATCGAATAGAACAAATAGAATAAATATCTGTTTATATCCCAAAAATACATTACAAGTGCTGTTTGTGACGTGAATCTGTTATTTTTATAAACCTTTCTGAAAAACTCAGTTCCACACCAGGTGGTAAATGTAGTTAATAAATAATATTTCCAGCTGATAAACATCCTGCGTTGTGTTTGACCTTGGCATGCGGCGCCGTCTCACTGTGAAATCCCCTCATCGTGCCGCTGCGCCCTGCATGACAATCGCAGCCCGTCTCGTCACCTGATTGTTCTCATCGTCATGGAGACCTTCTCATTACCGACGCTGATTACAGCTTCCTGACTCAAAGCTGTCTGAACTCACCTAGACCTTAATCAGTCTGGGAACAGGAATATTTTAGTCTTTTCAGGTTTTTAATTGGCTATGAATCCAGACTTTGACTAGGCCATTCTACCACATAAATCTGCCATTGCATGTCTCACTGTGTGTTTCTCAGATCTTCTGCAGAGTTTAGCAGATTTTCTTCCAGGATTGTCTTGGATTTGACTCCATTCCCATCCCCACAGCATGATGCTGCCACCACCATGTCCCCTGTGGGCGTCTTTATTCTATAATGTTCTCTAACTGAAGATAGTTAACTTTTATTTCACCAGGTAAAACATTCATATTTACAATGCAAGCCTAAGAGTGGGCAACATTATCTGCATACATAAATGGACTTTATTTTGGCGTACCTGATTAAATGGGGTTTGAATGCATGACACTTATCAGATTTCTATTTACAAACATTTTGAAAACCAGGTTTTCTTTTCATTCCATGTCACACTTGTTTCAGGTTTTGTGTTCTGTTGCATAAAATCCCAATAAAAGCATTTAATTTTTGGTTGTAATAAGAAAAACTGAAAAAGTCCAAGAGAAATCTGACCTAAATTAGAATCTCAGAGTTTATCTGACGGTCGCTGACATGAGGCTCTCTGCTGTTTCAGGAAGTAGACATCTACACAGTGAAACCTGACGACCTCTCATTCACCTCGGCCTTCTGCTTACAAATCCAGAGGAACGACTACATCCACGCTCTGGTCACCTACTTTAACATCGAGTTCACCAAGTGTCACAAGAAGACTGGGTTCTCCACAGGTAGGACTTCGCTCTGGCTGGGAGGAAACTGCAGAGCTGCAGCGACGTGGAGCATCCAATCACATCTCACCTTACTGACTTATGAATCTGCTCAATATGAAACTATGGATGAGTCATTCTAGTCTCTGAAATCAAGAATCATTTATGAAAACAGAATTCAAGAAGTGGCCAGATTTGGTCCAGTTTCAGGAGAACGTTGGTCAGACTGGAGCAGATTCAGGTTCTTATTGGACCTGGTTTGGAGCAGCTGAGAAAAGATTATTTTCTCCTTATTGATACGTTTACTCACAGAAAAACACAAAGATCGATTTTATTGATTTAATGCTGTTAAGGATCAACATCTAAACGTTTTTAGTTGGAATGAATTAGTCAAAACTGATGTGTGGCTGACCTCTAGTGGTGAAGGTGGAGAAGACGGTTTGAGTTGATTTTTTTTTGGCAGATGATGGTTTGGACCCTTCATGAGGTAACATTAACTAAAAATGACAAAGAATCAACTATGTTTTCAAATATAGATACAATAATAAATGAAGGTTTCAGCTGTTTTTCATTTTTCATGGAATAATTGCACTGATTTTCCTCAACAGAAAATCCTTTAAAACCAGTTAAATCCCTTTAGATCTTGTGCTTTTCAATCACTTTCCACAAATAAAATATCAGAAAAAAATCATCCATCCTAAACTTTAAAAGTGCAAATACATTTGTGATACTTTAAAAATATAAAAGAAATTTAAATGTTGTTTTTCTTTCTCTAAATGTTCTGTAACATTAATGGCTCTAAATGAGTTTTATTTAGCTGAACTGAGAGCTAAAAATGGCTGTTTGATGGATTTCTTGACAGTTTTGCTAGAAATAATCACAGATCTTCTTTTCCTAAAGCCTCAGAGAGACTTTTCATCTCAACACAAAGAATTACTCGGACGTAGCTCTTCCTTTTCGTCTCACTACCTTTCTATCGATTTTCTGTAAAAGATGTTTGTCGAGCAAAGTTCCCAATGTCAGACCTGCAGACTCGCCTGCCTAGAAACTTTAAGATAAAGATCTGAGTTTACACACAGAGAGTCAAACTGGATTCTCTGGAAGCAAACGGCATCAGACTTTTGACACCAGAGGAGAAAAACAACCCACAGGTCAAAGACTCCATTTCACGGCCGTCAGTGGAAACGCCGTGTCGTCAGCTGCATTAGCATAAGAAGCAGAGCTGGGTTGCCCAAACATCGGAGCTGAGCCTGTCCAGCTGCCTGACAGCTCCTTTCATCTCTGAGCTGAGAAAGAAGATGGAGCAAGCAGGAAGACTGAAAGAAACTCGATTTCAGAGTCACTGACCTTCAGAGCCTCCCTGAAGTCCTCGGCGTCTGTCGGGTGAAACTCCCCGCGTGTTCTGGTGCGGACAGCATCCAGGGCTGGCCGTCTCTAGCGAGTCTCAGATGGATGGCAGCAGACAAACTGTGGAACCGAACCCAGATTTAAATTAATGCACAACGACCAGCAGCCGGGTTCTCCATCAAACCAGAAACAGAACATCTGAAAATAATCTGAGTTTTAAAAACACACATGGGATTAATTAAACAAAACCAAGCAGCTTTTCTTCTCTCACGTCATTATCATGCTTCGTGTCAGTCTGTCAAACTAAATCCTCAACAAGCCACTGAGGTGTTTTGACAGGTTGTGAAAAAAGCTTGAAGGGTGTAAATACTTCTGCAAGGCATTTCCCAGAATATTTTTCAGGAAGATTAAAAGTCAAATAAAAATAATTGTAAAGGAAGCATAAGGATAAAGTTAAGAAGGTGCCAGTTTTAGGAATCAGCTTTAAGCAGACGTTTGTTACTGAATGTGAGAAAGTTAGAGACTTTCCTGGTTTTATGTCACAGTTTCCATCCAAGTACAAATATTATTCAATCTCATGTTCGTTTGAGTTTTCCTTCTTCTGAAGGAACATTTCTGGTAAATGATTTCTGTTTATGTTTGTTAGCATAAACTCACCTTGGTTTGTTCCTTTGTTCAGATCCCGCATTCAGGACAGGTGTGTGGGCGGGGCCAGCCCAGCACTTCCTGGTTCATGATGTCATTGATGGTCTCCGGGTTCAAATGAAGGGTTTTCTATAGTTATTGTCTGTAAAGTAACTTTTGGAGCTGCACTCTGTGGAGTTTTGTATTTTGAATAGATGAATTTATAAATTAGATAAATAATCTGATTCCTTCTTCTTTGTTTACATTTTATTGCTTAGTTTAAAATATTTCATAAAAACAATTAGGTTTTCCATCTGGGAGCTTAAAATGGAAAAATCTTCTAAATATTTGTGGCAGAAAATGTTTGTTAATGTCTGTTAATAAAATTCAGCAAAAAGAAGCTCAGTGGATTCAAACTCAGTCATGCTGAATGAAGTAAAAATACAATAAGTTGCCAACTTCAAATGGTTCCAATTGCACTACTGAGGAATGTTTCCCTATCTTGCAGCTACAGTTATTTTATTGAAAACTTAAGTAAAATAAAAATGCTTTCCAATGTTTATCACATTATTTTACACCTCTTTATATCGTTTGCGCCACTGGCTGCAATAAACCTTTACTCATCAGTAAAAGATCTGATGAAATAAAAGCTCTGTTTTTACATGACATGTGTGTTTGTTTGTGTGTTGCAGCTCCAGATGCTGCGTACACACACTGGAAGCAAACCGTTTTCTACCTGGAGGATTATCTAACCGTGAGGAGAGGAGAAGAAATCACTGGCAGCATCACAATGAAGCCCAATGAGAAAAACATAGTGAGTGTTGAGTTGAATGGATCTCATGATCATATTGTATAATAATAACGCACGCCTTATTTAACAGATACTGAGGCTGTTTGCACAGCCAGCAGGTTGTTTTCTGCAGCAGCTGCACTGCGGCTCCTTCAGCAAACAGCAGAGTTTACTGTTGACCTTCAGTGTCCTCTCCACCTTTAAGGAACAGACAGACACTGTTTGCTTTCTCCTGCTGCCTGACATGAACGCTCCGTTTACCAAACGCTGTTTGGTCAAAATGATAAACCTAATTGTTCTGCCTCCGTCCTGAATTCCTTTGTGCCCTCTGCTGTGTGTTTGATCAGTTGTTGTCTGAAAAACACGCCCTCTTTGTCTCTCCATGCTCACTCACAGCGTGACTTGGACTTCACTTTTGAACTGGATTTCAAAGGGCAGCTGTGTGAGGCAGCAATCTCCCATGACTACAAGATGCGTTAGATTGGACAGCGGCGTCCTGCAGACAGCAACATGGAGGACCAAGACGCAGATTCCTGAGGACAGACGGACGCACAGCGGGACGGGACAGGCATCATCATGGCCTGTGATGAAGATGATAAAAGTGAGACTTTGATATGTAAGGAGAGCAGGAAATCATTTTGCAGACTGTTAAAATTATTCTGAATGTAAAACAAACAGGTCAGTTTCTAGCACTGACGAATGTTACTGATAATAATTGTGTTCATGTGAGATGGAGTGCTGTTCCTGTAGAATGTGGTCTGTATTTGCTCACTACAAAACAGCGCGTATAAAAAGTATTCACATCCTGGATGTTTTGCTCTTCTTGTACAAAACAATCATGAGCAACAAAATTAGGCTCTTTTGACAAAAAAACTTTATTGTTACTGTGAAAAATTATTTCTACAGTAATGACAAAAACATAACATCAGTGTTGTGCACTGCTAACAAAAAATGAGCTGCTAACCCTAAAGCACTAACTAGTTCTGCTAACGCTAAGCACTACACCACCACAGTGTTTAGCAGAAGCTAATGAATGCTGAAGTACTGAATTCAGTTAAATTGTTGAAACTCATTCCCCTAGATATTATATTTAGAGCTTGTTTTGTTTTGCTGTATCTTATTTTGTTCCTGTATGTTTTTTATTTTAAATAAAGCTACGGAAGAAGAAAAAAGAAGAGCCGAACATGAAGAGGAAACGGAACAGCTGCGTAAACACACGTCACCCCCTTCAAAATAAAGGGGGTGTTGTGGGTTTGATAACCAAAGCCACAACACAAATTTCAAACTTTATTTAACCGAAAGTATATAAAAACCTTAGACTTTATCTGGAAACAATAAGCTGGGGAAGTTAAGTGCACTAAATGATTTCAAAGTTAGCAAAAACATGTTTTTAGATTAGCATAAGTTTTCCCTCTAAATAGTTTTCAATTTGACATCAAAGAGTTTCTTTTTGTCAAAAAAAACAAGAAAACATTTTGATGATCAGAATTAATTTTTAAAAGCAATAAGAAGAGTAAAACATCCAAAGGGATGAATCCTTTTCCAGGCACTGTAGTTTGACTCTTTCCTCCATATGCTGTTTTGGGTTTACAGTGAACTACATCATTAAATTTAGGTACGACTGTCATGTTATGCGCTGTAACGACTGACTGAATTGAAACTGTTTACATTTGTGAAAGTTTAGCAGTAGTGGGTAACACATCAGTAAGTGAAAAGTGCAGCCAAGGATGAGCAAGCACAGAAAATGTGGTTGTTCTATTTCCTGTTCCTGTCTTTATGAGTGAGCAGCTTGTGGTGACCAAACCCACCTCGTGCCACATATAGAACTTTGTTTGTGGGTTTTAGTTTGAGCTGTGAAGTTGTCCAATTTCTGACATCATTTCTCGATCACACAGTGGGGGACAAGTATTGAATGCATGTTTTTCCTCATTAAACATGCATTGAATGGGTCCACTGACAGGAAATACATACCAGATGTTGTAATGTAATGACACAGGGAGTAAATGCTTATGGAAGCATTTGATTACTTTTTCTGTGGGTTTCAATTGGAGCATTTTATTTTTAATTCCTTCTTTTACCACATCCATTTGTTGACAATCTGTCCCACATCATGATACTGCCGCCTCCAGACTTCATGGTTGTTTTTTTTCAGTTGATGCGCAGCGCCACTTCTCTTTCAAACATGGTGCGTTCAATGACAGAGTTCAGTTTGGGCCTCTTCTAACCACACTGTGTTCTCTCAGTACTCCACTAACTAACTTTTTACATTTTAAAGGCGCCTAAACTTGTTTCTTTGGCGGTGGTGTTTTGCACCACAGTCTGC
Source organism: Poecilia latipinna (assembly GCF_001443285.1). NCBI lineage: Eukaryota > Metazoa > Chordata > Actinopteri > Cyprinodontiformes > Poeciliidae > Poecilia > Poecilia latipinna. The sequence goes on from NW_015113030.1 coordinate 24,273, forward strand.
ATTAAGGACATTATGGTTGAATGCACTACTTATTGTTCATGGTGAATGCTAACTTCAGGCCTTAACTCTCCTCCAGTCTCTGGTTTTTGGTTAACACTGTCAGAGGTCGAAGGAGGAGCAGTATGTCAACATTTAGCCAATATACGGTTGGAAATGTCATGAGAAAACTAATATCCTTCACCCATCATTAAATGCTTCTTGTGCAATACTTTCATAGTGAGATGTTCACATGAACTAAAAAACCTATTTTGCACTGACAGGGATAAGATTGCTTTCTAAAAACTGATATTTTGGCTTTCCATGCCTTTTTGCTACTTCAACCTTATAACTTATCTGGACTTCAGTGTTTGTGTGGATTACAGCTACAGACATCTGGTTCAAATTCCATGTTAGTAACCCCATAAGGAATAAAACAGAAAAGACAGCTCAGTACTCATTTATCCTGCTGTAAATGCCTTGACGCATTAATCCAACCCTTAAACTTTGATTTTTTTAAATTTCCTTGTTTAGAATTAGCTTTAGTTAAAACAACCAATATTTCTTTAAAATTTGGGTCTAAATTATTCTGAATAAGAACTTCCAACATTTTACCATCTTAGCAACTCAGATAAAAAAAATTTCTGAAGGACTTCTGAGGCGATGCAACAAAAACAAACAACATTTGTAGTTTTATCACAAATCCTGCATTCCGGCTCGGCAGTGGATCCATTTCACCTGAGCTCTTTAGGTCATTGCCAAGATTTCAACAAGCTTTTTATTTAATAAATCGGTTGATCTAAATCATCCTAAAGGAAAAAGTGCTGCTTGGTCAACCAGATGTCAGACAGTGACAGTTTTGATATGGATTACACGGCTCTTCACCCAGGGCGCCATCACATTGAGGAACCCAGGAGCCTGGAATAAGTTTTCCAGGTGTTTTCTTGCCCATTTGATGGGAAATGGAAGCATCTCTGTGTTATCCAGGCTCTGCTGCAGAAATGAAATAATTTGACAAATTCTAGCTTTTAAAATTTTTTATATTTTAAAGGTTAACATGCCAACAAATGGATAAGAGAAGGATTATGATTATTATTATGGTGAACTATATTACATAAAAATATATAGGAGTACTGACATGGAAAGAAAAGCACAGTTTGAGCCTTGATTTGCTGTTTTTGGGTTATACCAGTATAATCTGGTATGTCAACTGAACTTTTGCCATTTATTTTTTATATTTTGTCACGTGACCTAAAGCTGGAATAAACTGATTTGGTTAAACTTAATCACTTTGTAATGTTGTAAATCTATTTTATGTTTTATGATTTAGCGAGCCACAGTCCGCTGATGAATTTCAAACATTTTATTAACATTTCCATATATACATTAAATTAACGAGACTCTTGACGTAGTGAAACATTAGTGACAAAAATAAAGTTGAGACTAAATTTTAAACATACAAATTACAGAACATCTTCATAAAATACTTGGCATCTAAAATTAATCCAATCTGTTCTTAAAAGTTACAACAAAGTAAATTAAATATTCAAAACTAATTTTCAATGAAAAATAACTTGCCACCTAACAACAACAATTAGGTTTAAAACCTGGAACAAAAACATGTGCAATTAAAGTACTTCTATACACTGATGCCCTTTTTTTAAACATTATATGAAGAAATGTCACAAGCAGAAATAAACTGCATTGAATTTACATCAGTTAAAACTCAAAGTTTTAAAGGTATAAAGTTTCATGCAAAGTTACTTAAATTATGGTGCTTTGCTGTTATGTGTCATTTTAAACATGGATATAGAGGAAGTGAAACATTTAGTATATCTCATGATAGATCTACATTAATATAACAATATGCCCTTCATAAGTGAAATAAATATGTAGAACAGATAAATATACTATTCAAGTTAGGGTGAACATACAAATAAAACAAACGTACTAAATATTTCAGCTAGTTGTACATTTAACCCACAACATCTTAATGGTACTTATTTTATTCAACCTGAATTTTCTTTGTGTTTGACTGGCACATGTGATTTAACTAGGACATTTAATAACTTGGTTAAAGGGTAGTGCTACGTTGTGTTGAGTGTTTTAGCAGCAGGATCTCCTCTTTGAGGGGCTGCTGATCAGCTGGACCGTTTTCTCCTTCTGCTGGTCTTCTTGTTCCTTCAGGATCCTAAAATAAAAGATGATCAGTTCCAACAGGAACACAGACGGGTTTTACCTGAACTCAAACCTGTGATTAATGCACCACCTCGTTTTCACATCTACTCCGACTCCAATGACATATGATATTATATGATAACATGATATTTTTGCATTACATAAAGTTTTCTGAAAGTTAAATAATTTAGAGCCTGATTGTAATATTAGAAATAAAACCAGTGATTACAAATCAGAATTTACTCAAAGTTAAATACTTCATAACCAAAACATGAATGCATTCAGAGGTGGTACATTTTGCTAATGCGCCAACAGCTGAGCTAATGTTTCACTTGGCCCTATTGCAAACTTTGAACACGCCTGGCATATTTAAGAACATGTTTTATTGTTGCATTAGCTGCTTACCTGGCTAAATGCACCATGGACTCGGCCACATTGGCTCCAGAACATGCACTGCATTCAAAGAAGGTCATCTGGCAGTCCTTCAAACAGGAAAACAGGGTTAAATAAAAGGCAGTAGAGCAGATAAAATGCTAATCTCAGAGTGCTAAAATGCATTTCCAGGTATAATCACGATTCTGACCCCAAATAAAAATGTAATGCTTGTAGGAATAATTTAAACTCAAGACCTTGGCGAGCCTTTCGCCCACTTCCTTCTGAACTTCCCTCTCTGCCTCTTTGTCCGTTTTGTTTCCCAAGAGCATGATGGGTATTTCCCCACCAGTGCCCTCCTGAAAAGCAGTAGATGTGATGAGCGTAGGACAGGCAGCTGGTTTTACTGCAGCAGGCTGGACAGGACTGGTCCACATTGGAGTCATTTCTCAGGAAAACAGACTTTTACTCTGCGGATCCGTTACCTTGACGCTCGTCAGCCACTGTCTGACTGCAGTGAAACTCTGCTCAGCGGTTACATCATACATCACAATCACACCATCAGCTTTGCGAAAGAACTGCTTGGTGATGCTGCGATACCTGCAGGAGAAACAGGAAGTGGACTATAAGTAGACTTTTGGTCACTTCCTCCTAATGTCACGGTGCTTTAAGCCGCATAAAAACCTGCAGAAAGCAGAGGACTTTCATCCAAGACACCAGAACTTCTCTAAATTTCACACTTTTGTAATGGAGCTTACCTTTCCTGTCCTGCTGTATCCCACAACTGCAGCGCCACCTGGCTGTTGTCCACAGTTATTGTCTTCACACTGTAGTCTATGCCTGCAGACACACAAGTTAAAAAGTGATTTATTTTAATGTTTGTCTTCCTTATTTCAGTGCAATCTGACCATTTTGTGATTCACTGAAGTATTAAAAATGGTTCCCAAGGCAACAGATGAGCCAGTGCTGTGTCCAAACTCAACCAAAAAAAAAAAAAACACCAAACAAAAATGTATTCATTGAATGATGGGTATTACATTTAACAATAAATGAAAGAAAAAGGAAAGAAAAACTGAAGCAGAACCTGAGAATTTCAACCAATTTACTGCAAGCCAGATTTTTAATCTAACATCTAGATTCATAAAACAGAATGACATCAGAAATGATTTAAACATAACCCTCATGTGAAAGCATAAGTCCACCCTCAGACAAATTTAGAAAAATGCCAAAGTGGGCGGAGTCCAGAGCCACTGAGGGGTGTGGCCAGGTTCCCATCGAGTCACAGCCAACATCACTGCAGCCCAACATGACTTTGTTGTTTTAGTTTTTATCGACTGACAGGAAGTGAAAAACGTTTACACTGCGTACCGACGGTGGCGCAGGTTCCCGGGTGGAAGCGGTCGTCACAGAATCTTTGGAGGATCGAGGTTTTTCCCACGCTGGAGTTTCCCACCAGGACGACCTTGAAGAGGCGATCAGGAGCCGAAGGAACACTTTCCTCCTGGGAACCATTAAAGGAAACGTTGGGCCCAGTGAACCTGCTGGTTTACTTTAATCCAGCTCAGCTACATGTGGCGACGCTTACATTGATGGTGGTTTCCTTGCCAACCGGCTGACCTCTTGGAGATGTGGGAATCTGCTGTTCCTCAGGCTGTTGCTCAGGGATCGGCGATGACATGCGGTGAAGTTCGCTCATCACATCCACACCGTCTTCATCATCCAGCTGAGTCTCCACTTCAGCACAGATCTGCAGGGCGTTCTGAGCCAGGCCGCTGTTCAGTAAATAGGGGAGGTGGTCTTCTTCTATGGAGATGATCCTCTGGAAACGACTCCTTGCTTCAGCTGGGAAGGACGGCTGGTAGACGCCGTTAAGGTTCTGCCTCAGGGCGGTGGAGGTCGGCTCCTCCTCATCCTCACTGCAGAAACACCAAACATGAAGCTGCTGCTGCTACGTCAGCTTCACCTCTGTGTGGTTTACCTTTTAAACACATCTGTGTCTGCTTGCTTCACTCCATCAATAAAGGACCGGTGCTTCAAGCTTTTCTTGGTTCCTTTTGATTTCTGCAAAGTGAGATTTGTTTTTCAATTTTTAATACATGGTTCTGGACAAAAAGATTTGATTTGAAAAACAGAAAATGCTTTGTACTTCTCTGAACACAACACACCTGAAAGGACATGTCTCTTTCATCCCGCAAATGTTTGTTCATTTCTCTGTAATAAAAAGACAGATGAAAACTAATGGCTGTTTTAGGGGTTAATGCTTAAAGGTTCGCCACGTTTTTGCATTACTGATCACCTCAAACATCACCAACAATCTGGGCTTATTCAGGTCCTACTCATGTCTCCTGAGCAATCACATGTTGTGACTGAAAAGCAGAGTAAATAAAGCTCTTGATTTTACATGCAGAGAGCATAAAGAGCATCTCATCTCTTTATTCCAACGTTGCTTTTATTTCAGTATGTCTGCCTGCTGCAGAAGGTAAAAATCACGATAGTTTTTCTGCACATCTGAAATTGGAGGACAGAGATCAGCTAAGCTGGGTCACCACTGAATGTTTGACATGTTGGAAAATCTCTGTTAATATTGAAATTAAATGTATTTGAAACCCAGATGTTTTATATATGAAGTACTTCTGAAAAATGGATACAAAATATATTCAAATGCTACTCAAAACATTTCAGGAATAACTGACTATGCAGACTCTCTGTCTGCACTGGTGAAAAGTCACCCACCATTTACCTGCACAAAGTTTAGAACAATATAAATTCATTCTCTAGATGTTTGGAGGACTTTTAAAATGACAAAAGGAACAGATTCTGTCCTGATGAAGGGCCTGACATCCAGCGTTGAACTCTGTCCCAAAACACATGATCCATAATAACTGAGGCAAATCAACAGCGACATGCAAGCTTCATAAACGAGACTTACATGTTTAAGTCCTGGCCCTACTAAGAACACGAGTTCATTTAGATTAAGTACATAGATAAATTAACACATTTAACTTCCTTTTTTATGCGTTTTTGGAGTGAACGTAAATCTGAAGCAAAGGCGACGTCCACCAAGATGGAGGATGAAGGTTCATCTCTGCTTCAAACCGATCTGATTGGACGATGGAAAAGACTGTTGTGTTCAAGTTGTGCTAAAATGAGTTCACCCATTAGTGAAGCTATGGTAGCCTAAAATAGCATCTCAATGCTAAGCATGTAGCAGCTAACGCTAATGTAGCATCCAGAGTGCACATTTCTGAAGAAGCTCCATGAATAAGAGAAATTCTGGAAAAATAAACAGAGAGAAACTGATGGTTGAAGAATCTGAATATCCCATTAAAAACTACAGATATATTTGTTGTTGAGTTCTTATTTCTATTTAACAATTTAGCTGCAAAAACAGCTTTTAAATTGAAAGCATAAAATATAATTACAGACACTACAATTAACCTGATTAAAAACGAGTCGCACCACAAGTTCTGAGACGTCAACATGCATTCGATCTGAAACAGCCGAAAAGTGTTTGATGGAGCCACACCTCAAAAGGTCCAGCTGTTTGTGAAGACTGGCTCGCTCCCGCTGCAGTCCTTCAGTAAGTCTGTAGATCTCCCTGTGTGCAAAAACAGTCAGTTTGTTCTGGAGTTTTCCTTCAAATCCAAATATAAGCCAGAGTAGAGAAAACAACAAAACAACGAGGTTTTACCAGACAGCAAGTAGTGTCAAAAGAAGCCAGACGTTATTCTGACTGATCTGAACGTTTGCTCACATCTCCTTCTCCTCGTGCAGCCGAGCCGATTGCTCCTGCAGCAGACCCAGCTGCTCCTGCGCCAGCGTCAGCTCCTGGCTCACCAGCTCCAGCTCTCGGGCCAAGTCGTCGTTCGTCTGCTTCAGCTTCACGTTTTCCACTTTGGTCTCATGCTGCTCACTGTGGAGCTCCTGACACTGACACTCCAACTGGACAGAAATTGTTCAAGAAAAATGACTGAACTTTTAAAATTAAAGATATTTTTATATGAATTTGCTCTTTTAGCACTTTTCACCTTTCAGTGCAAAAAATTACTACATGCAGAGTCTTAATTTGCTCCTTTCCAGGCAGAATTTCTGTTTTACATTGATGAAACTATTGAAATGTGAATTAAAGCAGCCGTTTTAGGAATTTAGCTCCAGTAAATATAGTTTGAGTAAAAACTGGAGAATGGATTCATGTTGAAGTGGGAATGAGCTGTAGGCTCAGATGCAACCATTTTAATCAGCGTTGATGAAGAGATGCTAAATGTCATCATTATGTTTTTATCAGTTATCCTGCGCCTGATTCTTCCTGCTCCAACAGTTTATGGTTTGTTTGATTTTCTCTTATGACTGAAAGGTTTTGATCTGGAGTCTGAACGTTTCCACCGACCCGTCTCTGTTTCTGGAAGAGCTGCTCCAGCTCCTTCTCCTTGCTGGACAGCTGCAGCTCCAGGTCTTTACTTCGGGACAGATATCGATCGTAGTCCTAGAGCAAAGTTTTTAAAAAGAAATTTAATGGAAATACTAAAACCTTGACCAAATACAAAAAGTTAAGGAAAATAATTACCTGCAGTAGTATTTTGTCTTTTTCGTTTTTTATCTGCTGCTCCATTTCTTCATACAGGTGCTGAATCTCATCGTCATGTGTTGCCGCTTTCCTAAACGGATAAAAGTCATTAATATGGAATATAAGGAAATGAACTTATAGTTCAAGTAAAATTTGTGGGGGTTTTTTAAACAGGTGACAGAAACCAGGACTTTTCGGTGAGGCTGATGGCGTCTCAGACCTTTTGAGGGCACTTTCCATGTCTCTCTTCTCCTGGTTGGCGTCTCTGATCTGCGCCGTCACTCTGGCCAGGAAAAGCTCAAAGTTTGACAGAAGTTGAGGCTCATCGCGGCGCAGCTGGGCCCACAGGCTGCGCACCTCTGCAGGGCTGGTGACAGAGTTCAAACATTTTTACTCCACTGATTTTCAGTCAAACTCAAGTCTGTACTTTGACTAGGCCATGAATCAGCTTCAGACTCCCTCTAAAGGAAGATGAACAGGGTGAGGCTTTGGCCGTTTCTGAAGAACTAAACAGGTTTCTCTTCATTTGTCATTAAATGAAGAGGAAGAAAAGATTTTAGTTTTGTAATTGTCTTAGAAATTAGTTTAAAAAACATAAAAACATTGGAGTCTTAATTTTTTTGAAATGGGGAAAAAAACAAAACAAAAAGCAATGAGTGAACCAGAAACGGACTGAAAACTTATTCAAATGTTTGAAAAAATGCATTTCATTATTGGAGTAAAAAATCTTTTATTGAAAGACAAAAACATAAAAGTCAGACTAAAATAATAATAATAGGTAAAATGCACTAAATTGTCTGAAATTCCAGTTGGGTTGCATCCAATAACACTAAGCTGAAAACTTTGGTCTATGACTTGATTAGAATTTAAAATGATTTTTTGTGGTATTCTATGAACGGAGTAACAACGGGCATCTGGGCAATTTTATCAATCCACTAAGCTTCATTTAATGCCCAAACAAATGAAGATCAGTCTGTCCTGCACAAACTGAAATGATCAAACATGTCGTCTCTGCTCCCATCATGCTGCAGAATCAATAAGTTCCTTAAATGCAGCATCCAGATCTTAAGAGAGACGACCCACATCTTACATAAGATTCAATCTTCTAGTTGGACATTTTAAGGGCAGCTGAAAAAAAAGAAACCCATGAAAAATGTTTTACAAGTTTTAAAACAGTTGAATTTAAATGAAGTTTTTTAAAGCTTCTTATTAGTTTTCTGCAGGTCTCCTACTCTTTAGGATCCCACCAACATCTGACTGGCAGCACAGAAAACGCTGAGCAGAAACATATGGACCTCTCCACTAAAATCCCGGCTGAGTTTCTGAAACGCCGTGCAGACATTCAGACCTGACCCTGAACTCACTGTTCCAGGAGGCTGCTGGCCCCCAGGCTCTCCATGAGCATCGCAAAGTGCTTTTCCTCGTCATCCTCAGCCGCGCCTGGACCCTCCTTCCACTGGGACTGGTACAGAACCTCCGGCACGCTTTTACTCAGGTTCTTCTCAGTCATGACGTCATCTACAGAAATCCTACGGCCAAACAAAAACGCACCTACAAAAACACAAAATCGAGCTCATAAGCACAAGCAGGTCAGATGCAGGTCGGAGTCATATTTAGTTTTGGAAACTTACTGAAACCAGAGGAGAACTCTTCCAGCGTGAGGAATCCGTTTCCATCAGAATCGAGCGAATCGAAAACGTTCTCCAGCTCGTCTGCACTCAGAGGAAGCTCACCATTCAGCCTCTGTCAGAAAGCACAAAAAACCCATCAGGTTAACAAAATCCAAGGACACTAATGTCACTGTAGCTATAACAACTGCCATGCAAGTGTTATATGGAGCAGCAACTATTAGTAAAGGAGAAAGACGCACATTTTCATCCTCTCATCTCAGTAAACCAGATGTTTAATGAACATGACCAACCAGACAATACACAACCTCTCCCAAATTATTGTAAATTGCTGCTATAAAATGCATTTGTAAATTAAAATCTATTTATGTGGAGGAAAATCTTTGGCATTAGCAGCTTATTTTAAACGTCAGGAGATCCTCCTGTGAGCCAGCAGAGCCACGCCTCTGGCAGCCTGGTTTTCAGTGTTTACACGGTTCAGTGTTGACCGAAGCCGCCCGTAAAACCCAGAGCTGGACACAGAAAGGAAAATCTGCTTTCAACAACCAGCTGTTCTGGAGAGTCTTATCTGCTGCAGACACGGAGCTTCAGCAAACAGCAGACCAGTGAAGCCATCCAGCTGGAGGTCCTGGTCTGACCCAACAAACCGATTCACCTGCAAACAAACTGCAGGGAGCCGAGTTACAGCCTCCTATTCCTCTGCTTCAGTTTTTATCCTAAATGTTCCAGATGATCAAACCATCAGTGTCACATAATTAGGTTTCAAATGATGATTTGACAGAACAAAGTTATCCAAATTAACCTCCTTATTAAATCAAATACACCAACCATGTTTTTATAGTGCAATGTAACTAATCATGTCTGACCTGCAGAGTAAAGAAACCATTTTGGGAGAACCTGTCTGACAACATGAAGCAGGATAAACATTCACCAAGCAGAGCATCATGTTCTGATGTGAAGAAATTCAGGAACACATGAGAAAATCTGACATCAGTGTGGAAATGGTCACAAGTCCAGATCTAAAGTTCCTGGACTCCAGAGAAGCTGAGAAAAAACACGGAACAGTGGAGAACGTTCCCAGGAGAGGAAAACCCAGCAGAACGACTACAACAACTCATCCAGGAGGTCCGACGGTGGATTCCACTGGGAGCCGGAAACTCCTGCTGGGAATTCTCCCCATGTTAACCGGAACGCCGTTTCCTCGAATAAATAGGTAAATAAGGTAAATGGAACGCAGCTTAAAACTCTGCAGGCCTCCCTGCCTCAGTTAGGGTCAGAGGTCACAATATAAGAAAAATAAAAAAAGAAGAGACTTGGCTTTATGGACGAGTTCGTCTCAGATTTACAAAAAAATAAATAAATCTGTAAACTGATGGAACAAAAGTACAACTTTTTAGAAGCTGGTATCCTGTTAGATCTGGTATAAAAACTATAATTTCAGAATCAGAACTTTGAACCAACAGTCAAACTTGGCCGCGTTGCTGAATTAAACCAGTTGAGCCACTTTAGATTAAATCATAATTCCTCCACAAAGATGTGAAAATCTTTACAGCCGTTATCAGACAGATGATTGCAGCCTGGAGTGGCAGAGCTGCTTATTTGCTTTAGGTAGCAATTAGTTTTCCACAAAGGGCCAGACTGACGGCCATGTCCCTTAAATCACTTGAAAACAGCTCTGTGTATTTACTCAGCTTATCTTTGACAGAAAGATTTGTTTAATGATGTGAAACATTTCACAGATAAAGTATAAATCATTTAAACAGAATCTAATAGCAGTTTGGTTGAAGTGCATTTAGCAGAATTGGGCCTAATTACCAGATCATGACCATAAACAGCAGATCAAAGCTCCTCCTGAGTATTTATGATCCATAGAAGCGAAGCATTGAAGTGGCTCATCAAAGCCCTGGATGAGCTTCTGATGGACCAGAGAATCTGCACAATAATGCAGGTGGAGAGGCTGTGTGACAAAGAGTCTCCGTCTCTTTTATGTTGCTTTGAGTGAGCTGCACAGTAACATCACGCTCCTGTTTGGTATCAGTAATGAGCGCTCCGGCCGTCCCGCATTCTGTTCAGTGGGTCAACAAAGCCATAAATGATTCTTTATTCTGAGAGGTGAAAAGGTTCTACGAAAACAGCAACACTAAGAAAAAAGGAGGTTTCCAGTTTCATTTAATCACAGATTTCCTTTCAAATCTCTTCTGCTCCTAAAGTGCTATTCAAACTTCTAAACAATCAGGTTTCATCCGATTACATTTAATCCATTTATTTAAGAATAAAGATGCAGCGAGGATTTGCGTGTGATCTCCACGCAGCAGGCTCACCTGCATGTCCCGGCGGGTGATGAATCCCTTGTTCTCCGTGTCGCACATCTGGAAGAACTCGTGAGTTTTCTCCAGGATGGTGTTCTGTCCCACATCTGAACTCCGGCTCCTCCTCGAGTCGTCCTCCTCTGCGCTCGTTTGGTCGCTGCCTCCTCGTGTTTGGAGCGTTGTCCGGGCCACGCTGATGTCAGGACACGGAGAAGTGAAAGCTGCCATGGTGTGAGCGAGAGTTTTCTATGAGCCAGCTGCAGACGGAGGGCTGGAGGAAGTGGAGCTTCAGGCTGCTGTGGAACCGAGGCTTTCAGCAATGTCACTGATTGTCATCTCTTAGCAACCACCTCTTCAATTAGTAGATGAAACCTAAGAGGAACACAGAAGGAGGGTCTTTAGTTACAACCTCTGGTCCAGTAAATACAACAGGAGGAATTTACTGAATCACAAAAAAGGAACATTCACAAACTTTAAACTTAAAAACACGCAGCTAGTCAAAACCGCAAACCCAAAAATAAAAAGCTTATAATGGTACACTCCATACTGTTACCATGAAGAATGGTAACAACATTTCAAAATCCTTAAAGTCCCTAAACTTTAAGAAATCCTTAAACTGAAAAGTGTGGTGTGCAGGTGAATTTAGTCACCAAATGGTTACAAGCAGCAGTGGATGCTGATAACTGTAATGCGCTAATCTAACATTAGTTCTGCTACCAGGTGAAATAGCAACACAGTATTTAGCAGAAGCTAATGTGCCTCAGCTGACACCCACCATGTGTCAAGAGCTGCATTTTCATTGCTGATGTTCACAAACTGTTGATTTTCCAGGAGTTTCCTAAACGCACCACACCATCATTCTACCACTTCCTGTCTGTCATCTTTGGCTTTTCCACCAAATGACTGATTTTTCTCAATCATTTCAATTTTTCTCTCGACTCATGTGGTTCAGAGTCGCAAGACAAATTTTCATAGAATTGGCATTTTGTGAAATTCACCAATTTGTGGATAAAAAAAATCTCATCCTAGTGTAAAAATTTAAAAAGTGTTTTTAATTTCCATTAAGCAAATTAATTTGTGTAATTCCAATTTGAGCCAAATGGTCAATGGAGACGTGGCTGACCGTCTACAACATGCTGGATCAGCTGCGTCACACACCTGTCTGCAGTTTCACAAAGTGAAGCTTTAGAGCAGATCTTTCACTCATGGTTTTAATTTTTTATTACTTTTGAGATTTGCCGACTGCATTGCCAATTTTGCCCAACTGACCACAGCAGGTGTTCGGTCAGAAAGCACGTAGGAAATCACCTGTAGTGACCTTTGCTCTTTGTATTCTCTTTGGGACAATGTTCCCTCTGACACTAATGACTTCAGACAGGTAAACCTTTGCTTTATTGACTGGCTGATGTAACTCGGACTGGGAGCACTAGTTTGGAAGATTGCCTCCCACTTGCACTTCTTCAGGATTCTTGATTAATTTATGAGTGATGATCCATATTAATACAGATATGATGACCAAGAAGACAAAAAAGACATACATGTAGAGACTGACAGCAAAAAAAAAATTGCTTCAGGAATAAAATGATCTAATTAAAAAACATTCAGGTTGAATTTCAGTTAATTTGAAATCTAAGTCCAGATCCTTCCAAACTCTAAACCCAATTCACCCTGTAGCTTCTCTCATATTCCACAATGTAAATTTATTCCGTCAAATTTCACTAACAGCTCACATATTTTTGAAGATATTTGACTTTTCTGAATTTGTTTTGAAGTTGAACCAAAATATTTAGCAAGAATGACGGAAATGATAAGTCAGAGTGAGCAAGACGAGAAAGGGAACCGAGTTCAAACTGTTTGGAAAGAGTGATTTTTACCTCTGCTCATGATGCATTCACTGTAAATGGGAATTTTCCAAACCTAAAATAATAGAAGGTAACTACAACATAATAAAAGGCTCTAGATTAATGTATTAAACCATTTCATGGAATCGGTAATAAAAAAATAAAATTAAATCAGAGGAATGGTGTGAAAATCTAACAGTTAAAATACCTAAACTTAAAACCAACTTCTTGGATTTCCAGCCAGACCAGAAGACTGAAAAATATCAATCATATTTACCAGTCACAGCAGAAAAGTTAGCAACTTTAATTTCTGGTTAAGTTTGCTGAAATCGGTGGAGAGGAAAAGTTGGAAAACAAGGACAGTTTAAATCAGGATCCATATTTTCTGACTGGCAACTAAAATGTAGTTGATGTCCAGGATTTCTGTTTGCCTATCAGTGAACGTGAAAACATTTTTCGCGCCTAACTTTAGCCTGGCCGTCATTCTGCTGTTTAGTTTCAGGAGCAATGTGTGCTTTGCATGCAGACTTTATCAGTTTTAGGTAACAGCTGTTAGACCTGCAGCATTTAGCAGCGCCAAGATCAGGACCGCAGTCACTGTGCAGTAGAGTCTCAACCACAACCAAGCTCTGCAAAACCTCCAAGTCAAACCACAAAACAACACGATCTGCAAAAGCCGCAGTGATGGATGACCTACATGTTAACAGTAGTCACCCACCGGATCATGAAATCTCATAGTAAGTTCATGTTTTTGTCTCAAACTGCGGTACGGTTACATGGAAGCAGGTGTTTAATCAGACACACCTGAGCTGCTTTGTTTTCTCAGCTCACCTGAAACTTTCCCCACCTCATCTCCACACCGTCCTGCAGGAATTAATCCATCTGAGAAAGAAAAATGCATTTTAGAAAACAGAAATCACCAAGTCAATAAACATACATACAATATCAGACCGAACTTCGGCAGCAGAAAGGAAGAGTTACAGAAGCAGCTGTATAATAGAAGTAACATCGAAAAGCTGCAATAAATGAGCGCACGTCTTTTTCAAGGAAATGAGCAACAGACAGGAATGAACAAGAAAACCTGTTCCAATAAGATAAAACAAGCTCTTCCTCCCTGTTATTTAGAAACTTCCTCTAATAAACTCAACCTCTCTCACGCTCTCAAATAAACTTTTAGTGTGTGAAACGCACTTCCTTGTAACTTCTCTCAGACGCCAAGGTGTTTCTCACTTTACCTAAAACCGTTAAAGTTTCCCGGCCGGCTGGAACAAAGTTTGTCGCTCAGAATAAAAGTCTCACCGCCGAACAAACAGCTGGACGGAGGCTGAGGAGTTCACTGAGGACAGGACAGGTGATGTCGCAGCTCCGAGACTGCAGGAATTTCTCTGCTCTGTCGTGGTGACGAAGCGCATGGGGGAGGGAGGGGCTTCGTCATCTGCTGTTACCTTGGCAACGCCAACACGGAAGTTAAAGAAGACACGTGCTGTGGAGGAAAACATTAATAAAGTTTTCATCTCTTGTTTCGGAAGTATGAGGAAATAACCGAAACTGTTTGCAGGAGACAGAATGCGCTCCGACAGGTTCTGTTTACACTGTAAAGTTTATTTTACATACATGCAGCCAATATTTAAAAAATGAGAACATTACTGAAAAGTGAAACACATTCATTACACAAAGATTGATGTTTTAATCTGACAAACGAGGTTCATCCGGACGTAATTCATTAAATATGACCGCAGTAATAATAATGATGATGATGATGATTATTAATAATATTATTATTATTTAAAAGGCACCTTCAGAGCACAGGAAGTCAACATACAAGAATAAAAAAAAATTAAAACCAGAAAAATAAATTAATAGAAAGCCAAAAAGAAATTGGTTCATGGTGATATCTTAGCTACAGCTAATCTTTTTTGCAACATTTAATTGAATTGTCCTAATTAACTTTTTTTTGTGAACATTTCGGTTTGTTTAGATTTTAAACAATGTTAACATCAAATGTGCAGCTGAAAGCAGCTGTTTTAACAAAAAGCAAAATATACGAGCAAAGAGAACAGGTGAGAGGATAACAGCCCAAAAACGGCAAAATGTGACCAAAGAAAACACAGAACTGGTGATTAATAAATGGATAAAAACTGATGTCCATATGGATTTAAACTGTTTTATGTGATCTTTTGGGAGCCAGATTTTCCAGGTTAGTAAGAACAGCAGAATGGTCCTCTGAAGGTCAGTATCTGTGAATGTTTTCTTTTTGTGTTTGAATATATCTGATAAATATATTGTTATATTAGAACTCATCATATTTATCTCCACAACCACTGGAGTCTTCATCCTGATGCTGTTTTTGAACTTCAGCCAGCCGTCTTCACCACATCTGGATACAGAGACGTATTGATTTCCTGTCATGTGATTGGCTTTAGAGGTCAGTTATTTATTGATTTATTTGGGCTCATGACTAATTCTTGTCCTTCAAACAAGCCACCCACACACCCCTGGGCTCTGCGCCATGCAGGTGAGGACAACATGGTGAAACTTCAGGAAGTCTGCAGCAGGTTGTGGATGTGATGTGCTGTCAGGGGCCCATCTGGGCACCGACTCCTTTGGAAACTCCCTGGAGACGCCCCTGCTCATTTAGGCATTATACTTGACATGGTTTTAATCCAAGAAAATAATCTTATTCGTAATTTCAGGATGTGGTACTGAAATGGATAAACACACGTGGGCAGAATTGTTGGCAAACCCTCTGTTAGTGAGCAAAACATTAAATTATAACCTGATATGGGCAAAATGAATACTACATAAAATGGTACTGATGATTATCCAATGAAAATCAGATATTGTTTTTGAATTGTGGTTGAGCAGAACAACAACAACAACAACAACAACAACAACAACAATAATAATAATAATAATAATAATAATAATAATAATAATAATAATAATAATAATAATAATGGTGCATGTAACTTTGAGTTTCTCTAATGACAGTGATCCTCTGCACCTGCCCACAGGTATTCAGGTGAAATCTGTCTCAGCTTTAAAAGATGCTTTCTCCAGATGTTTCAGCTCCTCTCACAGATGTTCATCAGGATGCAGATCAGGGTTCATACTCAGACAGGCCAGCCCAGAAGAGTCCAATGCTTTGCTCCCAGTTAATCTCAGGTGCTTTGGGTCATTATCCTGTTGGAACATCCCTTACCTGAGACTGAGACACAAAGCTGCATGTCTCTCCAGAACGCCTCGGTAGTCTTGAGATTTCATCGCACTCTGCACCAGTTTTCCTCCTGTGACCAGAGAAGTTCCCTACAGTCCCGTGGATCTTAAAACTCTTAATAATCTGTGGAGCTGCAGTCAATGGGGCATGAAGCTGCTTGGAGAGGATTTTACAGCCTTTACCTTTAACATGCTGGTTTGTAATTGTCTTTCTAACCTGCTGGGTCATCTCTCTCCTTCAGCACAGTTACTGCATGTCCCCCTTTAATAGGCCAACTGACTGATTAATTAGAGGACACATCATACTTTAACATGTCTCTATCTTCATTTTATTTTCTGACTGTAACATCATTTCTGACCAGGAATCAAAATTCAAAGCAACATCTGATTTTCTTTGCTTCATTGAAAATCAGATTGTTATTTCTATCAACAATTTTGTCTGGATGTGAAAACAGATGGATGTTCGTTTCTTTTTTTGTGTGTGCAGTTGTAGTACCAATATAACCCAGATGAGGGCAGTACAGGATGGATCTTAAAATGACACAAAGAGAAAATCATCCTTGCTACATATTTTTTCTTGTTAACCAGGAGACCCTGTTATAGAAGTCAGTATTTTAACATGATATGTTGAAGCAGATGCCTAAATGAAAGGAAACTGGACTTTTTGTCACCCAAAAGGCTTCTTCTCTTATGATCATAGGTTACGATGTATAACTCTGATAATCCATGATCAGAGCAGAGGGAGAGCGTTGGCTGAGAGGTGAAATATCTTCAAGAAACAAGAGGGAAAACAGAGTCTGGTTCCCTCCAGTTTAGGCCCACAGACTCTCTTTTATTTTTCAACAAATGCTGCATGTGTCTTCTCTCAGTGTGAGAATGGACCACTAGCCGGCTCAGCAGCAGCCATGCAGGATACGTTTGCCACACGTTTCATGGATCTGCGTGGAGAGTTGATGTGCCCACACATGTTGTGAGGTTGTGAGTCTTTGCTTTGATTTTCTTTCCTTCAAAGTGTTTTTGAAAAGCTCATCTGCAGGAAACAGATGAACGAGCCGCATTGCTTCAGTTGGAGCCAGATGTGTTTACACCGTCAAGACACTCTGGGATTATTAACACTATGATGGCAATAAATCCTCTCAACCAATCATTTAATCCCATGGAGGAAAAATAAAAACGTAGCTCTGCAGCCACTGCACTGCTGGGAACAGCTGGCCTCACATTTGGTTGGCTGGATGATGGGGATGTGGTTGTGGCTCCTGAAGTCATCTATGTCTTCATCTTACTTTTCTCTCCGTGGTTCTGGGATTACGCTGATCAGATTTATGCTAGGCTAGAAGCATTTCTGACAGTTCTCAAACCGAACATAAAAACTTCTTGTTCTCTGTCATCTCAGGTTGAACTGACTCACTTCAGATTCAATGACCTTGAAGAACCTCTAGGGGGCAGCCTTCTTCAACGCAAGTTAGTGGTGAATGAATTACGCCCCTGAGTTGATTTCCACAATCACAAACCTGACACAACTGGGCCTCATGTGCAATAAAACATTATTGCATAGCAGAAACTATAGTTTTAATGAGTAGTTTCGGCTCTTACAGTTTATTATCTGCACATATTTGCAACCCAAAGAAAAATAAGCTCCATATTTATTCCTGGTGTTTTGTGTGGAAGGGAGTTGTTTACAGTGGAGTAAATAACTTTGTACTGTGGGAGAGTAAATATGGACTACAGTGGAAATGTTGATTTGTTTTTAATGTGCCGTTGTCTGGGAGCTATAGCTAACTTAATTTGCAGTTACAGGAAAACACCCCGTTGGTATTTGTATCTTCTTCATGTGTTTCTGCTTTCATTTGTTACGTCCATGTATTTCTGCGTAGCAGTGATGAAAGAGCTGACCCAGCCGGATTGTTTTCCAAGAGAGAGGAGATGTTTGGCGTGAAGCTATGTGGCATCCCGGCAGCTTGCCGAGTTGGACTCACACATGCAGACCCAACAGGATGACGGGAGCGGGTGTTTTTTTTTACCTGCTCCACTGCATGACGGATACAGACACACTGAGAGGCAAAGTCACATGTTCTGCATCACCACAACACCAAAAACGCTTTTTAGATTTTATAGTTATTAACGTAACTCCAACATGAAGCCAGAGTGGAAGATCTGCTCTCAGCTTCTCACTGGGATTTCTACACATTCTTAAAATAACTTTATACCTTCAAACATAAGAACCAAAAGCAACAAGACAGGAAACTCATTTCTTCTCATTAAAATGGTTTCTTCAGATGTTTATAATGACAACAGGTGATCTTCCTATTATCTAACAGCTGTTAATGTAAATCAAAATGTTTTTATGTACAGATTATATGTCATAATATTATGACAGAGAAAATGAGTAACATTGATTCATCAGTGGGTAGGTTATATTAGAGGAATCATCATCATCATCATCATCATCATCATCATCATCAGCTGTAACTGAGCAGTCAAACGTTTTTATTAATGTTACCAGTTTAACAAGTTTTACAAAGTTCTTACATCCAGAACTGCACAGACATGATGGATGAAATGAAATATGACCAAATATGACTTTCATGCCAACCACTAAAAATAGTTTTAGGTAATAAAATAATCATTGCTGCCATATCTGAATGTGTCCCGTCGGATTTGCTTCCACTGACTTTGGTAACCTGTGCATGTTTTATTTGACCCAGGCTTTGCTTTCACGTGTCAAATTTTACAACCCATAGTAGTTAACTTTGGGCTCAAAGGAGAAAAAAGGACCATTTTCAAGCCTGAAAAAGTTGAGGATAAATGCTACTTACAAAAATAAATTGCAGGTGTTATTTCAATCGTGCCAGAAAACCGATTTTGGGACAAACTTTGAGTTTGAGTGGATGAAGGAGGAACTTCTGGAGGTGTAAAGAAAGAAAATCACTTTTCACATGTTGTGCTTTAAAGGAATACAAAAAAAACAGGATTTCTGTGCTGTTTGTAAAGAAAACAGCTGGATTTGATCATATTTAGGTTAAGAGAAGGTTTCATTTGCTTAGAGGAGGTTTTAGCAGTGACTGCCTGGAGGAGGCTGATGTTCCTGAGAGCGGAGATGGGAGGACAGAGAAGAGGGGAAGGAAGTTCAGGCCTCCTGGAGACGAAGCTCCTGAAGGACAGAGATGCTCCAGGAGAGTCAGCGACCTTCAGGAAGCAGTGAGGAGGTTTACTATGACCTCACATTTATGAGATTTTCCATCTGAGATCTGAATGTTGGAGTGAAATCGTTTCGTTTTGCTCCTGCCATGTGACTCCACACCACACACTGTGTGACCAAACCTCATAATTTATCCTCATAAACATCAATGATAGCATTATTTATCCTCAGTCTACTTATAACTGTGCATTTTCTAAATGTAAGCAAACTAATTCACCCAGTTGTGTTTATTGGACAACATCTATAGTTAAGCTCACAAACCATTTATTCCTCAGTAGTTTTCCATTCTTTTATAATGTGAAATCTTCTTCCGTACATTTCTGTTGACATTCCTTTCATAATGATCTTATAAAGGTCTTAAAGTCGTACATTTGAGTTGGTGAAACCTGCAGAAACCCTGAGTATGGATATTTTTAGACGCAGAGGAAAAATGATCCGACCTCATCTGAAGAGATTTATGCGGGTCGAGGCAGGGAGCGACCGGACCTCCTACTGACGATCACTGGGCCGGAGGGTACCGCGCTCCGACTGGGTGGTACCACTTGTCAGACGTCTGCTCTGACCAGAAGTCAATACGGCGGCCGGGCCAGCTTTGGGTTTGGCCTGGCGCACTGAAGGTCATCAGTCACAGCGAGCAGCAGGGGAAAGAAGGAACGGTCCAAAACCTCAACCAGAGTGGAACACGGAGAACCCGTTTTCCTGAAACCATCCTGAGGCTGGATTTAATAACCGGGTGCAGAAAGATCCTCATCCAGGAATCAAACATAATCTGGGCTATAATTTACCTCAAGGTTGATGAAGAGTCCAGCAAAAGTTAATTTATAGACGCTGCAGCAGCCCACTTAATCCAGTGTGAAACTCATTCAGCTCTAAAACTGACAAATTTCTCCATTTACCAGAAAAACTTTACGTTTGGTCAGGATTTTAACTTTTGTCCACTTTGGTCCAACTGAGTCAGCAGATCTGCTGCCGGCTTCAGATAATAACCGTCCATGTTGGACCAGCTCTTCTTTTGGATTATGTTGGCAACAGGAATATTTTATAGTTGAAAAAACACTTTTACTCATGCAGATATTTATTTTTCCTGAGTTTGATCATGAAGCTCCGGATCACAAAATGTGAGCAAATGGACTCAGAAGTGGCAGATGGCGGCACATTTTCGCTGATTTGTCCCAGATTGGGATTATAGGGGGATTATTTTTTTGTAAATCTTTATAAAAAAAAGTTACAAATTCACGAAATGTTCTCAGTGCTTTCGTTGCTAACATTACAGTTTAAATTTCATTCATAAGCAGAATAATTGCAGAAATGACTGAGGTCTATTTTCATCACCACTAAAGATTTAAGAAACATTTGGTAAAACAGCTTCACAGAGCGAGGATAAAACGACAAATTCAGTTGTACAAAAGCTTTCAGCACCAGGAACATTTACTGCTGGATAATAATGAATGGAAAAATGAAGAACGTTTACATGCAGTCACAATTCTGTGGTTCTTAACAGGGAGAAAAGAACTGCTGCAGGTAATCTTTTACTGGTTCTTTCCACACATAAAATGCTCCTTTAATGATGTTTGTACTTTCCCTCCAACACCATCATTTATTCCAAATTGAGCTTTGACTAATTGAACCAAAGAACAACAGAGATCCAGCTAACTCCTAGTGGAAATGCAAGCAAGTGACCTGGAAACAATTAAAGCAGTTTGGTCAAACAGCAGGTCAGTCGGCTCATTAGCAGGGCGATGATCACTTTCTGTTCCCTTTGGTGGTTGAAGGAAAAGAGCATCAGATGCCTTTAATTCAGCCATAAAATGGAAAAGCATGGAAGAATTTTATATTCCACAAGTGTCTGCTTTAAGCGCTTTTTGAAGGCAACACACACGGCTGTGCAGAGCGACCACAGAGGGTTGGTCTCCCTCCATGCTTCGTCTTTAAAAGAAAAGGAGAGCAGTCGTGAAGAATGAGGAATGCTCCATTAAATATTCAGTTCTTTAGTAAGAAATGTTCACACAATGAAGACTGATCACTTTTCTTATTCATCCCAGGAAAGGAAATCACATTTTTAACACCCAAGCAACAAATATTAGCCTAGTTTTACTCTATAACAGGGATCTGCAACATTTTACTGTCAGTTCACCTAAATAAAACTATTTACAGCTGAAAACATTACAGAAAGACTTTAGAACCATCCTTTTATTTCAGTTTTTAGACGTTAGCATAAGGAAAGATGCAACATGTTGGAATTTAGGGGTTAGGCTCAGCCTTCAGCTCTTTTCCTTTGAATCGAAGGTGAATCAGGGAGTCTGAGCGGTTGGTGTTGCTGCTCTTTCCTCTCAAACACCCGTTTGGTTCCAGCGGTTTATACTGAAGCAGGTTCTGCTTAACGGTTCCTTCTGTTAAAACTTCGTTTCACTGTTGCCTCATGCTTGCTAAGCATGAGGGACTTTTGCAAACTGAACGACTTGACATGATACGCTTTGCGTCTTTAGATAGAAAACCTTTTTAAAAGTTGGCATTTAGATGTGCTGTGATGGTGTCATGACCAGGATTAAATTGTAATATCATGTTTATCAGC
Source organism: Poecilia latipinna (assembly GCF_001443285.1). Lineage (NCBI taxonomy): Eukaryota > Metazoa > Chordata > Actinopteri > Cyprinodontiformes > Poeciliidae > Poecilia > Poecilia latipinna. Next base: position 46,128 of record NW_015113030.1, read on the forward strand.
TTAAAAATAGTTTAGCTGCTGGTTCAGTGAATCCTGACATTGTAAACACGCTGCACTAAATAAAACGAGTGCAGTGAGGAGGAAACGTGTCCAGCTCTGCAGAACAAACTGATCACCCTCACTGATGATGGATGACGCACTTCTGACTTTTATTTCTGCTGCTTTCGTTTTCTTAATGGCGGTGTTGAGCTGGCCCCTCTGTGCATATTAATCATTTTTGAGTGTTGCTAGCTGAGGGAACACTTTCAGAGCTGGCCTTAAATAAACTGCACTTCTGGCAGAGTGAGAGCGCCCACTCTGGGAAAGCACTGCTGGGAATGATAATCTGATGTAAAGTAGGCTGCTTTGGCTTCAATCTGCAGAGATCTGGGACTATAATCTGTCACTTTCAGGGGTATAAAGTTAAAGACGAGCATAAATCTTCCTCAACAGATTTGATGATCTCTAAAGCTTATGGGGGAAATTTGTGAAATTTTTGTATTTTACCAGTAATTTTATTTTTTTTAAGCATAAATAAATAAATTGTGTTACATCCCAACACCTCCTGCAGGCACTGGGTTCACAAAGCTGAGATCTTATGAATTAATGAATAAATCAAAGAATAATGTTGAAATTCATTGTTTCGTTCCTGTGCTCTTACGATGGGACAACTCAGTTCTTAAAAATACCTGCAGTCTGTCAAAAACCTTCATGTAAATCTCTTTTAGCACATTTCTAACAAACAGTTTCATCCTAAACATTTTTACTGATTCAAAAAAGAAATAAAATTGTCTTACAGTTTAAAAGTTTCATGTTGCACTTTTGTAACAAAAAACAGATGGAAGCAGGTCATGAGGAAGAACCGCTGGACTCACAGAGCAGAATTTTTTCTTTTGTCTTCTTTGCAGGTGCAAACAAGCACAGAAATAATAATAAAAAATGAAACAAAAATATAAGTTGATTCGTTCCAGTTGAAGTTGCTGAAGATGATCCACGGCTCGTTTCAGCCTGCAGGTTTCCACGTTGTGGCTCAAATAAATAAGGCTGAAGCGTCTGCAGCCAGAGGACCAGAGGACTAGCAGCTGCAAATAGATGCTACCTGTTAATCCTGCTCATTTTCACCTGCAAATCCTCAGGAAAAACATTCCAGACTCAGAATTAAAATGTTTCCAAATTAAAGTCAGAATACATCGAAAGTCTGATCCAGTAAAATGTTTACTGAAGCCAACAAATCACCCCGAAACGGGTCTTTTTCTGTCGCTCATTGTTGTTTACAATTATTCCATCTACCTGCTGTTAATCTGTAATCTAAGGATTAAGGACTAGTCCCTAATTACTATACCTAACATCAGGTGACCCACATTCATCAAGTAGAAACCAGCCTTCTTGTGCGCCTTTTAAAAGCTTTTCCCCAAAATTCCGCAACAGAAATTCATAATTTTTGCGGTTAGGGTTAGGGTAGTAAATAAATGTTTAGCTGCAAAAGGGAAAAGAAACTTTGTCTTCTGCTCGTCTCTGGTGGACTCAGTCCCTGCCTGCAGCAGGCTCCAGCAGGGGAAGCCCCAGCAGAAACAACTGTCATCACTGTGCATTTATTTAATGGAGCGAAGTGACGCAGTTACAGCCTTCATCCATTTGTGTGAGCAGCCAGCAGGAGGATCCAAGCAGCTTTTTGATGGTACCAAAGTTAAGATGTGCATCAGGTGTTACTGGTTACCAAGTCAGTATCAGTATCGGATCGATGTGGTAAGGCAGTTTCAAATTCCCTTTTAAAATTGTATTTATTTATATTTTTTGGTTTCTCAGTTCAAAAAAGATTTCGTTTTGATTTGCTCTGAAATTATAAGTTTTTGCACCTTATTTAAGAAGATGCACACAAATCATGTCAGAATGTTATTTCGGTGTTTAGTTACTTATAAATTTTGTCCAGATTCTGTTGTAGGTTTGAACAAAATAATTCAAAGGAAAAAAACACAAAAACACCTAAAAGTCAGAAGTTTTTATCAGTTGCTAACATGAAGCATCAAACGAGTCACTGACTTTAGTTTCACATACTAACAAAATGTAAAGTTTTGCTGACAAGCTCTGGTTGACTTGATATAATTTAAGAGCATTTAAGAGAATATTCAGGGTTTTCTGTAATGTTTGTGATTTTATGAAGAATCCTTTGTTGTGTGATTATCTCCAGAGGTCCAGAACATTTCCCAGAACAGAACCAGCCCTGGTTCTGATGCAGAACACTGCACTCCTCCACCATTACTGCTTATGCAAATTTATCAAAAGTGATATGATCTGGAGATCTGAGGCTTTTGCAAAATAAAAAATATTCCTGAAGCCAAGGTCAAATGCACACATAATCATTAGAAATAGTTTTCTCCCTCTAGCCCTTTAAAACAATTTCTCCTTTGCGTAAAAATAATGACATATATTCACTTTAATTCCATGGTTCACAATCTCAACTCATTTAAAAGGAGAACATGCTGCACAGCGAACCCAGGCGACGCTGCAGTAAATCACTGAACACGGCATAAAGTTGAGTTTATTCCATGTTTTCATGTGTTTTTGGTTTCTCTTGTTTTTGTTCTTGTGAAGTAAAATGTGTTCTGTGAAAAAGATAAGAAGCTGAGCAAGGAGACATGAATCAAATATCTTCTTTTCTGTGCTACTCCAAAATAACGTATGGTGCAAATCTGCAGACCATATGGCCAATAAATTCTTCTGCATATGCTGTGGATGGGCACACAGGCCGACCCGAGGCTGCTCCGGGTCCAGACAGAGGTAGGAAGAGCAATGAGGTCTGATCCACAAACTTCAGAAGACATTCCCTCAGGTTTACAGAAATGTTGAACTTTTTCTTCTGTTCTTCTGAAACAAATTGCAGTAGGCCCATTCTTCCCTGACTTCTTATTGATTTATAAGCTTGAAAAAGCTGAAGTTTTTTTTATGTGATGAGTTGTGCACAAGGCTGTTGTTAAGAAGAATGACGTGAAAAGAACGTTATTATCCCTTTGTGAATTTAGCTACAGCAAATAGTGGGAAAAATATGATCTGTGTTAAAGTTTCTGAAATGCCAAAGCCTTGAAGCAGATTAAAACATAAATTATTTCCACTTTTCATGTTTGTTTGCACAGATTGTGCTGTTTTATTGTTACAGAGCTAACGGTGGCCCTGCAGGGCTCAGAGTCCCACAGCAGCAGATCTCTGCATGCGACTCTCTGCAGTTTTACAGAAAACAGATTAAAAACAACAATTTGATCTGTAAACTAACACCGAGTCACGTGTTGTTTCGTTGTGACGGTAAATTTCATAACTTAACATGAAACTGCCTGTCGCGTTTCGTTTCTCGGAGGCTGAACTGTAAGTCAGATTGTTTTGGTCCATCTGTACATTTGCTGACTCAGCGGTTGGGCAGTTTTGTTTCCCAGTAGCAGATATTGTTGCCGCTGCATCATTTCTGTTGTTTTCCATGCGCTGACACACGGGACGGTTCTGGGGCTTTTTGCTGTCAGTCGCTGAAGGCCAAACCTCTGTTTGTTAGGAACTGATGAGTTTCAGATGGGAACAAACAAACTGTGGCTTTCATTGTGAGAAGAACAAAGCTGGTGTGGTGAAGTGTGTGTACGCTCAGCAGCTTTCTTTCTTCTGGTCGTCATTCCCATCCGAGTATTTTTAATATGAATGCTCCTTATGACAAATCCTGAACATGTTCAGGGTTAAATGTTAAAATGAAGATCATTAGACCTTCAGTTTAACTCTTTAACCCACAACTGACCTGATGATTGTAGTGGACAGTAGTTGTCTCTATGATCAGGACAGTCATTGTAATGGAGAGACATCGACTCTGGCGTTTGAGAGACGAGGATCAGAAAAGCCAACAGAGACAAGAGGAACCCAACAAGTTTACTCAGATTCATCTTTAGATGATATGAATTAGTCCCAACTGGACAAATCAGACCCAGCAAATCAAAATCCTGATCACTTTTTATAATCTATCAATCGGTTTGTCACAATCAACGGAGCCAAACGCAGAACCGAGATCTAACAGCATTCTGAAATGTCTTGACAGCATAAAAAAGTTGTTCTAAAGTTTTAAACCAAAGTGAAGAACCTGCAGAGATCCAAATCAGCCCCCAGCAGCTTCCTGCCAAGGCTCAGTTTGGAACGAAAACGTCCTAAACACAGGAAACGACACGGCTTGGGTTACATTAAACACATATACACACTTCAACTTGTGATGTATGGCTAATGAATGAGAGGGGAACTGATTAGAAGACACTTCTTAACGACCAGCTAACGGGGAAAACCCGTGAAAATAACCAATGCTGCCCAATTAAAAGCTCCAGAGAAAAGCAGCAAACTAATTAAGGAATGTGTGATCAAAGGGAATGTAAGGTTTATGGAACGAGATAAGAGGCGACAGCAACAATACAGACGGTCCAGCTGACTGATGGAAACACTGAGGATCTGACACATGAATGATAACCAGGACACCTTTCTGAGCCGGACTCACCGTCCTGAAAACACAAACATCTGCACCGCACGCCGACAACGCGTCTGCAGACATAATCACCAAAACTAACAACCTGAGGGCCAAATGGAGCGCAGATTAAATTAAGGCTGTTTTAAGGGTTGGCCATGTGTGTTTATGTGTGCAATGCATTGGAGTAATCTGCTTTGATTGAGGAAAACCACATCCTTTTGAAGATTTCTTGGGCTTTTTGGACCAGACTCATTCAGAAAATGAAACGGTGAAAAGCTGGTGTCTCCGCGTCGACTAGATGCTTTTAGCACAACTAAATGATAAATTATTATGAATGATTGTATGTGTCCTTAATTTAACCAAGAAAAAAACTTTTATTTATTACAAAATATCTGCTGTTGTTGTTTATGAAACTATTAAATTCTATGTCTTTAAAAGGCTCAGTATTGTTTTTCAGGCACATAGAGACATTTTTTGGACAAACCAATAATTATGTTGCCTTCAGTTGCTTTAAAAATGTTGAGTATATTTGACTTTGCAAACTGAAGCCTTGAAATTGGGCTCTGTCTCTTTAAGAAGCTCCTACTCTTTCCAACACGCCCCGTCATCCTCTCTTCCCTCCACACGCCTCATGCGGCGTCACAGCGGTGGCTTCAAACCCATGGGTAAGAATGCTGAGTGGGGTCAAAGTTCAACATGGTTCCTGTTAATGTGATCTGATGCTGTAAAGATCAGAGTTTATGAAGCGAGTTTTTGATTTGCTTAAGTTTAAAGGAGGAGAACATGTGAAGGTTCTGGGATTCAAACCCAGAACCTTCTACTGCAACCAGCCGTCCCACCAAGCTGCCCGGCTTCAGTTCAACTGAACCGACATGGCAAGAAAGCTTTACTATGGATGAAACTACAGCTGCAAATGAAAAGGGAAATGATGGCAACAAAAAGAAATAAATTATTTGTTATAAATCCCAAGAATCATTTCAATACCAACATATGAATCCACTTCATACAGATGTAAAAAAAGAGCTGGAATGAGCAACAATTGGCCTTTCTGTAGAGATCCTGTGATCTTCTAACGGCTGTGGAAAATGCACAGATGAATCAAGACGTTAGTTAAAGGAAGCTGGGATGTTTGAACTGATCTGTGGCTTTAAAGAGAATCACTTCTTACTAAAGTGGTGAGAAAAAATCCTCTTCATTCCGCCTTTATTCTGCAAATCCCTCATCATGCAGTGGCTAATGTTTACGGGATAAAAAGGAATTAAATCAGGGAGATTAATGTGATTCCATGAGATTCCCAGATGATTCCACAAAGACAGACTAAGGAGCTGAAAGGACAAAAACGCACTGGAAAAAACCGATGATTATCTGAGTGGAGATTCATAACTTTGGAAGCGTTTGTCATGTAAGATGGGTACAATCTGAGCTCAGTTTCATTTCTTTCTGAAAGCCGCAACTGAACCACAGACAATGTTGCTCCAGGTTATTATACTTAAAAGTTATGGCTTCATGATGATCGGCGTAAACTTAATTGTCTTATTGGCTCGATAAAGACCAGACTCCATTTCTGCAAGACCTCAGATCATCAGCACAGATGTTTTATGTATCTATCCATCACTTTTCCAGCTGACAGTCTCCCAGATCTCATTGTGTGGAATTTCCTGTAATACAGGACAGATATGATCTGCAAAAATGTGTTGCACAACCTAATGACATTTAAAAACACTGTGCATGCTGGATGTGATGCTCAGGTTCAACCCAGGGACATTAATTAATCTTTAGTTTTGCTTGACTTGGAGTCGGAGCGGAGGACGTCACCTGTAACTAATTATGACTGCAACCTTTCTGGAATGGAGGCCACTGTGGAGCAGGCTGATCAGGCCTGGAACAGTTTTAGTCTTATAACAGCTAAATAAACTTTCACACCTTCCCTCAGAGTTTCCAGACTTGGTGGAAGAAAGGTTCTTAATCTATTGAGTTTAATTTCTTCTTATTTGCAGAACCGGTTCCAGCAGGTTGGCAGCAGAACACTTGGTAACTTGGACGTTGCAGAGACTGCTTGGTGCCAGTCGAGATACACATCCCCAAGCCCCATAAACACACACACACACACACACACACACACACACACACACACACACACACACACACACACACACACACAGAGACAACAAAGAGGGGGAACTTCTGACAGTAAAACATTTAACCATAATTATAGAACCTATTCTGAAGACTTTAGTGATGTGGCGTTCACGAGCGATCTGATTCTTTTGAACGGTTTTTTACCCTGAATGATGGGACTGGAGTCACTTAGTGACAGATGTTCTTTGCTTTCTTGCAATGCTCTGCACACTCTGCAGTAGCTGTTACTAATCTATTTACTTAAAATTATATTTATTCAATAGGCAAATAAATAAAACACCAGGAAGTGGCGGACATCTGAGCACACATTCTCGTCACTAACTGTTAGATTACGCGTTACGGCGCCTCTGCATGCAGATGATGATGAGGATGGTACAGTCTGCTCCTTTGTTTGGTTTCTTTTTGCTTGTTGTTGCTAGGCTAATGTTTATAGATCAGTGTTGATTACATTAATGCATTACCTTAAATCAGGGGTGTCAAATTCAATTTCACCGAGGGCCACTTCAGCATATTGGCCCCCCTCAACGGGCCACATTGACGGTACAAATCAGGAGTGCATCCCTGCTAAAACACCCCAGACAAAAGGTTGACTTCCCTCATTCAGGTCTGTAGAGGCTTATAATGAGTCAATGGTCCAGGTGTGTTAAAGAAGGAATCCATCTAAAGCTGCAGATGGTAGCTCTGGAAAACTTGGACCCCTAGCATAA
>NW_015113030.1:58124-127722 GCF_001443285.1 Poecilia latipinna
TTGGCTGGTAACAATCGGAATGCATTATGGGAGATATTTAATGGCACAGAAGATTTTTATTTCAGCCAAAGCAAATCAAATCCACTTTTTCCACTACTTTTTTATGTTCTCTCAACTCTGCTTCTAAATTACAAATAGCACTAAAATGCAGTTAATGCATGCAACACTTGTAATTTTTTTTTCCAGCAAGAAAATGCTGCAGTTTACTTAATAGAGATGGTTAAATTTTTTATTGTGAATTTAACCCACAAAGACATTTAACACAGAGCTATATCAGGAATAATTTGACTTGTTCAGAGAAAATGTAGTTTCAAAAGTGGATGAGCTCAGCAGCTCTTTGAAGGGAAGAAATGCTGAGGATTCAGACGATGGTAAAGATCCAGGAGTCCCATCAGTTCAGGACTTAATGTCGCTGGGAAGACGTGCGTCTTCACCCATCCTTTTGTCTGTTTTCAACCTTTTTCCTCCTGTTGGTTTTTTCCAAATGCATCACAAATCCCTGCTAAGTTCAGAAGTACATTAGCATTAACTTTACATAAATTTACATGAGCAATCAGGCGACACCAGGTTGTCACTGATCAACAGCTGATGCATAAGGCCCACCTGTCAAACGGGTCCTGTTCACAAAGTGCTTTTCTTTGGGTGGTTTGAATTCATCTGCATCCTTTTTGCATTTTAATAACATGTCGCTTCATGCAAATAAAACTTCTAAAACTCTTAATATGAGGATGAATGAGATCTGCCTTACTGAAGAAACTCATTTGTTTTCTTTGAACAGTTCCAACTACGACCCCACAGCTGGAGCATCTCTGGTTTGAACACAGGGTGAGGTCCTAATGTGTGGGGGGTCTAATGGTCTAATGCATGGAATTTACAAAACATGTATCTTAGTTAAACTGGTTCTAACTTGACCCTCGGTGTGATCGAGGGCTTGAATGATTTGTCTGGTGTGTCTGAGTTGACCCTGAACAGGAAACGTTTGAACAAACAGCAAAGCAGAAAACAGATTGTCATTTCTTATATTAATTTCAGATTTTATTTTGTCTTTTAATCTATATGCAAATACTTTTACATTGTTTGCAGAACAGCTTTCAGAATTCTTGAACATTACAGGAGAAACGGGTCGGACTTTCTGGTGGCAAGCGTTAGTTTTTAATATTTAACCCTCAGATAAAGAAAGGTCTCCTGGTCAGTAATCCTGTATATTTTACTCTCAGTTGTTCTGTAAAGTTTTTTTCTCTCTTTTTGCAGGTGTAGAGGCATCCTGTCTTCTCAGTCTCTCTCTCTCCTTCTCTTAAAGCCATCTTCCCCACCGTTCTGTTTATATTCAGTCTGTACATTTGAAATAAACTCAGTAATTTCTAGTCAGTGGAACATCCAGTTTTTAGTTCTATGGCTTATGTAAAGTTTTCAACTGAAAAATAATTCAGGTTGTCTTTCTCTCTAAAAACATTTGAGAAGCCATAGAAAAAAAACAAACAAAAAAACTATAAATGATTTTTTTTAAAAGTTTTTACTAAGTTGCTGAGAGGAGCAGAAAGTTAAAACTGTTTCTAAAATGGCAGATTATAACTGAGCTGACTGAAATCTGGGTTCTGGTTTGTAATTAATGGTATTTCATTATTATCCATGTTTTCCGTTTCAACCAGTCAGTGTTGACACATTCACTGCTGCTTTGTGTTTTTCACGTTTTATGTATTTATGTCCTTGCAGCTTGTGCTGTTCCCAGCCATGAGGGTGGCGTGTCGCCGCGTGACGACGTGCAGCAGATGGTTGGAGTGAGGAGAGTTACAGACGATCTGTGGCTTTGTGATGTAGGATCTCAGATCTCTGATTTCTGGATCTGCTGACCAGATTTGCTCAGCTTGGGTCTCTGTGAGGTAACCAACTCCTGAGGTCTTCTGTTCCTCATTAAAAATAGACTGAAATATTTCTGGCAGTGATTATGACACTACCAAGAAATAAATGCTCGATATGTTTCTGGGTGTGAATTTTACTGTGTTACTGAAGCGCTGCTCACATGTTGCTCTGCAGGTTATTTACGTCTGTCAAGTTCTTTCCTATCCGCTGTCCTCACATAAACTGAGTCTGAATGTAGCTATATCCCCTTTATCCATCTTTCACATGGATTTTTGTTTGTTGTCAGAATCCAGAAAAATAAAATTATTGCTTTGAAGCTTCACAGTAAGACACATTTCACTCACTCAGTCACCTTTAAACTACAAAATCAATGCTGTATATAAATGAGATGAAGATTTCAAACATTAAAGATCACATCTATGATGATTGAGGATCTAAACGTGTGCAGACCCAGCAGGGGTTAGGACTGCTAGCTAAAGCGTTAGCCTGTAAAGGCACTAAAATGAGTTCAGCTAATGTTAAAGTGCTACAACTCAGATTATATCTGCCCTAGATACTACCGACCTCAAGCAGAAATTTAATTTTGACATAATTTCCTATAAAGCTCTTAGATATTGTATTCATGTCCATGTCTTGTTTACTACTCTTCAAGTTTTATTTTGCTGTTGCTATTTTATAGTTTATAAAATAATGAGAGAACATGAGGAGAGGAAATGAAACTGCTGCATACAGACTTCAAAATAAGAGCTTGAATATTAATGTCTGAATATTTAAGAATTCTTAACAGTTAAACAAAATGTAAAACTTTAGTTAACTGAAAGTAAATTAATACTTTAGAATTTATCTGGATCATTTATGAGAAGCTAAATGCACTAAACCGTTTCAAAGTTAGCAAAAACAAAGCAAAACATTTGCTCATCTATTAGCAGATTAGCAGAAGTGTGCTGAAAATCATCAAGATGGAAACAGTTTTCACTATGTAAAAAATACAAGTTAGAAGTTTCCAGAACGTGTCACAGATCTTCTCCTTTTCTCCTGTCTGCAGAGCCGAGGCCCAGAGAGGCAGGAGGGAGAAACTCCGGCTCTCGGCTCTGTATGCAGCGTTCATGCAGCGCCGGGCATGCAGGCACAAATCAAAGTGGAATTTCAGCCCTCAGGGGAAAATATGTGAAATGAGTCGATGCCTGTGAGCTAGTTACTATTTCAGGCTGTCAGCTTACTGCTGCTGCTTCACACTTGACCTTTAACAGGCTGCAGCTTAGAGCCTACCGATGTGGGAGGCCTGTTAATGCTGCAAAGCATCCTGCTCAACTCCTACAGATGGTTCTTAAGAGCAGCAACAAATAAAATCAATCACCCCTGTTCACCTGCAGGTTGATTGATTTTAATCCCTGAAGCTATTTTGTCGGGTCAAATCGGTTTACCGAGACCTTAATCTGCATGTTTTTGGATGGGCGGAGTGTGTCCAGTTCAAACAGTTCACCACTTCTCCGTATGAGAAGCCACATAAAGAAAAAAAGTCCTGGTTTGAGTAATTCAATGTGTCCCATGTTTGTTTAAAGCAGAGTGTAGGCGACGGCCCGGCATTGTCAGGTCCTGGTTTCTGTTGCTATTCGTGTTCTTTCCCGTCTTTCCATGTTTTGGTTCATAGTCACAAAGCATGCAGATGCACAATAGCCACATTGTCATCACAACAGTAAACACACTCCATCACTGACCTCAGAGAGCAAAAGAAATGTCTGAGAGTTCGACGAGATGCGTTCAAGAATGTGTGCTGAAAGCAAAACAAGTCTGTTTGCAGAGGGATGGAAAGCGGAGAGCTTGTTGCACAAACAGAGTGGAAAATGAGCGTGTTGGCTTCCAGAGGTCTTCTTCAACATCTGAAAGACATTACTCAAATGAACTGCTCTCCAAAAACAGATGAAGTTTCTGTTTAGTGTGGTAACGTTACAGAATCGTCTGATTTTTCAGATTTAAGAGCAACAAGTTATGTTTGAGAACAAATAAGGCTGAATTATTTTAATTAAGGCAGAACACTGCAGAATGTCCAGCTGGATTTCTGGCCACTAGAGCAGTTTGGGGATCCTGTAGATGTTTCCCAAATGTAATCATGAGAGGACAGACATGCAAAGCAAAGGTGGAAAGGAGAGAAAAGGAACCGACTAACTTTTCCAGGACGATGTTTAGTTTGATAACCAGAAGTTTAATTTTCTGTGCGTTTGCTCCCATTTCCTCAGGATGTTGCTTACTGACAGTCTGCACCAGGAATCCTATGAAAATCTAAAATTACTAAACTTACTATATAAAAAAAATCTGTAATCCTATACATGGCACTAAATATTTGGCAAATCACATTATATTATCAAACACTCCATTTTACCACTGTCCAATTGCAAGCAATCAAAATGTCCAAAAAAATATTTTCTCTCTCTCTTGACAGACAACTGACATTTTCAGAGTTATAGGTTCTGACGGGACGTTTCATGGTGTGTAGTTTAGATTTCAACCGGACTTTTCCAGGAAGAGTTTGTTGGTTTCTTTGCATCTTTCTAAACTTGATAGTCCAGAAGGCTTGACCCATTTTTAGACCAAAATTGCAACATTTGTTCCATTTTCAGCTGCAGTGCTACCAAAGTGTTTGAGGAACCTGTTCGCACCTGAGAACCACTGCAGGAAACAAAAGCCCTGAAGAAGACGCCGACCGCCACGTCCTGATGGAGTCCCTGCTGGACTTTGAATTCATTTCAAATTATTGAAAGAAATTCACAGAAAAGTTCAAACAGTCCAAAAAAGTTTCTCTCCCAAACAGAAACCAGAACAACGGCATGATCCACGCCGACACCCCGACCCCTGAAGCTTTTTCTTGACCCACTTCCAGATGTTCTGGACGGGAATAAACTCAAACAAACATGCGGACCTGCACGAGGCAACCTCCTGCAGGATCTGAGTCCTGCAGAAAACGTCCAAACATTATCCAGCCACTGTTTACGAACAGTCAAAATATTTCCCTCAGCATCCAACGTGTCTGTCCAGAGCCACGTCTGCTGCAGCCGGGCCGCGCGCTCACAGGATGCGCAGATTAAAGGCGCCGTTAGCGACCCGGTGACACTTTATCCGGGATCACTGGGGGGTTCTGCACAGAGGCAGGAGGTCGGCATAACGCTGCTCCAGCTTACAGAGCCTGATGCATCCAGCTGCAAGATTCTGATGCAAGGCTGCAGGTAGCATGTAGGTGTGCTGCACGCACAGAGCGCATGCTTCTTCTCTCATTTTTAATAATGACCTTCATTCAGTCACATCTCAGTAGAAAGACAAAGGGCTTAAACACACACACACATAAACACAGATGGTAATGAGATCAAAATGTCATTTTGAAACATTTTCTTTAAACTGTCCCAGTAAAAACCCAAACACTGACTTGCAGAAGTATGTTACAACCGCAAACCTCAAAGTATTTTGTTACGATTTTTTGTCAAAGACTAAAACCCAGTGGAGTGGAGGGAAAATGATACACAGTTTGGTGCATTTGGAAAAGTGAAAGCTGAAGGTTTTTGTGGAAAGCCTCCAGCAGTTTGGAGCGTCTACAAACCAAACCGATGGAGAGGAGAGTCGTGTTGGTTATGCTGTTCTGTCTGTGGACGGTTAGCATGGGATCTAAACGTTTTATCAAATATATCAGAATGGTTTGTTGCAAAGACTTAAAGATGTTTTATTGTCACTTTAAACATCCATTCATTATCCTCCCATTCTGATCTTGTGCTAATGGGATAGCAGAGGCGCTAGCTTCCCCCGTTGGCGTTAGCTCCCCCCAGTGGCACTAGCTCCCTCTGGTGGCGTTAGCTCCCGCCACTGGTGCTTGCAGAGGCGCTAGCTTCCCCCGGTGGCGTTAGCTCCCTCCGGTGGCGTTGGCTCCCCCCGGTGGCGCTAGCGTTAGCTCCCTCCGGTGGCATTAGCTTCCCCCGGTGGCGCTAGCTCCCTCCGGTGGCGTTAGCTCCCTCCGGTGGCGTTAGCTTCCCCCGGTGGCGTTAGCTCCCTCCGGTGGCGTTAGCTTCCCCCGGTGGCGTTAGCTCCCTCTGGTGGCGCTAACTCCCGCCACTGGTGCTTGCAGAGGCGCTAGCTTCCCCCGGTGGCGCTAGCTCCCTCCGGTGGGGTTTTTCTGCGTGTTGTGATGATCTGAGCATCGGTCTTTGTTTGTCTGTATTCTCCTGTCAGTGCATCAGCTGCACGATGTGTCCTGCCTCGGAAAAGGCACAGTAACTTATTGGTAGATCTGGGAAAGGATTTCTCTGTTTCTTCTTCAGGTTTTTGCTCATTTGTTTCATTAAAAGTGAAGAAAAGCTGAAAGATTCTCGATCCTTGAGATTCCAGCTTTTCTCCGTGTATTTCATGTTGTTTTCTTGTTGAAACTGACGTTGCTTTGTTCTTAAATCCCTCAATGATCCCAAATGTGTCTTTGCTAGATGTCAGGTTTCTGAGCATATTAGTCAAGTAATATACATTTCTCCCACATGAAGAGCTGAAGAACAGACCACAGTGTTACTAAAGCCCAGAGTGAAACCCAGAGACACATGATCCCCATTAAGCATTTAGAATGAAAAGGGCAGATTTTTCAATCTTTAGTTTTATTGCATTTGATCCCACTCATTTGTCTCAGAAGACATTCATCTTTGTTCTGTCTCACATATAATGATATTATTACCAGAAAAGAATATGTCGGTTTTCTCTGAAGTACAATAATACATAATTATACCCTGGTTCAGTTCCGCTAGAAGAAGAAGACGAGAGATTTTGGCACGTCTTGTACCCATCAATCCACTACGGTATGTGGCGTTAGAGCAATGTGTGAACTTCTGTCTCTGTGGCTGAAGTACTTGGAGGAATCAGAACCAGTTGGCTTTGCTTGCTTTTACTGGTGTCTTTACTTAAACTGTCCATTTACATAAAAAGGAACATATGTGAAGCTGGACGGTTTTCACTGCATAAAGAGAACAACAGAGACGAGGAAATGAAGTGTGCTGCTGAAGGGAAGGAGGACATTAGCTCAGCTCAGCTTTGGCACTGGAGTCGTGTGTGTCGTCGTTCCACTGTGGACTCAGTCCACCATGAACCAAACGGCACAGCAGAGCTACATATTTGACTTTTACTTAATGTGCAAATCTGGAAACCTCAAGCTGACGTCTGAAAAACTAAATATGTTTAAAAGAATGCTTCAATAAAAAGATTTCACAAACACCAGACAGACGTCATTATCCTGTTGATGTTCTGGGAGTTTCTTACAAAAGCTTCAGTGATGCGGTTCCTCTGTGGGTCTGAGGCTAATGAGTGCCAGCTTCGTCTAAAGCCCAGCGACAGACTTTTGTACAGAAACTACAGCTATGTTCACATAGCAGGCCTCAATACTCTGTTTGGATTTTTAGCTTAAATACAATTTTCTTTGCTTCTTGTTCATGCTACTAATTAAATGCTACCATAATCAGATTTCTGTGGGAACGGTTTGCTGCATGTGCAGAAGAAGAACATAGCACCAGCAGCGCTCTGATTACAGCGTTAAAGATGGCCGCCGTCTCTGGATGGATTGTAAAGATGCTGAGAGGGACAGCATGGTGACCAGATGGTCAGCAGAGGAAGGAAGCTGATAAAAAGGAAGCCAACAGCTAACAGCAGTGGCCTTTAATGGAGCTGCAGCTTCTGACCCGGTTCTGATCTGGTTCCGTTTGGATGTGGAGTCGGACCAGGAGAAGTCGGTTGGGATGTGATGCGTTCACTGACTCCTTTCATCACTTCATTATCCTTTCCAGCCATTGCTTACATCCAGATTTACATTTGGAAGTGGAACAGATCAGATATTTTTGTGGGGTGAAAAGTTCAGAACTGGGCCGTTCAGACTGCAGTGAACAAGTCGGATATGAGTCGCATCTTGTTGCAGCAACACGGACGTGTTGGCGCCCACAGTCCACATTTCTAAAGAAGCTCCATGAATGATCAGGACTTCCTGAATGGATGGAGTAACACTTTGCTCCAATCTGATAATAAATAACAGGTTAAAAACTACATGTTTGTTGTTTAGCTCATATTTTGACAAAAAGGCCTAGTTAATTACAGACCATGAAATTGATTTGATTAAAATTTTAATAAACTCCAACAACTAATTATATTATAAAATTCTGTGTGAATTTTAAGTCTTGACATAAAAAAGGCTGTACAATCCGTTAAAATGTTACAGGGTGTAATGCGTGGTTAAGCTAACCGTCGTCTGGATGCCTTCCTGACGCGGCGAGCCGAGGAAACCCGCCGAAGAGCCTGAACCTCGGCGCAGAGCCTCTTCAGGCATCTGCTGAACGCATCAGTCCGGATCAGCTGCCGTTCTCATCACAGGCAGAGCAACAAAAAACACAGAGAAAAAAGCAGCCAAGATTGGTGTATCAACATACCTCCTTATAAACGGATCTGCTGGTTTAAGAGCCTCAGCAAATCATTCAGACACTCACAGCCTTTCCTTCTGCGCCAACAAGACCTCTGAGATTCACAGGCAGACAAATTCATACAAGTGTTCCTGTGAATTATTGTATCTTTGCCCAATTAAATACTTCTGGTACGAAGAGCTAATCCAAGAAAATCATAAAGACTTTCACATATGTCAAATATTAATCTGCAGGTGAAAAAAATCAATTTTATTTGACGGTCCAACAAAAATAACACGTTTATTTTCAGGCTTCCTGAGACGAGTGTTTGGAGAAACGTTTCTATCAGCTTTTCACCTGCAGAGCCTGAAATGTTGATCATTTTTCTCAGTCAGATTGGATGGTGAGGGTCTGTGAACATCAATTAAAGTGTGAGCTTTGACTAGGCCATTCGGACAAAGTTCCCTGAACGTCACTGTGATATGTTCAGGGAACATCTGCAGACAATGTTCACTGAATGTCAAAATAAAACACCATTAAACATTCAGCGAACGTCCAGAGAACGTCTGTCCAACATTCAGCGAACGTTCACATAATGTTCAGATGTTACGTTAAACTGAAAGTTTAACTTTGACGTTTTGTTGAACATCATCTGCAAACGTTTTCAGACTTTGCTGAATGTTTAATTTTCAAACATTGTCTTTGCTAAATGGTTGGTTCAGTTTCTGATACTAGAATTATTAATCCACAGATTAAATTAACGCAGGTGGCGTCTGATTATAATTCACTGCATCAGATGGGTTGAACACAAATGCTTGCCACACTTTTCACATTTACATTAGGGGAGGGAATTCCATTTATATCATCATTATGTACTAAATTTAAAGTTTTTCTTGAAGACTGAGATGTTATTAAACATATTTTGCAAGCATTCGTCCCTTTACTTCATTTCCAGCTGACGGTAATAATCCAGGATGGATCCATGGTCCTCTGGCATATGGCAGAGGATCCAGTGATTGGCTCAGCACTGGAGCGGTTGATTCAACCCTGGCATTGCCTCGCTGTGGGTGATTTGATTAGGCCGATGCGTTCGTGCCCCCCTGGCTGTGCTGGGACGGGCGCAGGCGGGCAGGACGCATACGGCCCTGCAGTCCAGACACCGCAGCCGCAGCGGCTCTCCACCACTTATCTTGTTTCCTTGGGTCGAGTTGAGAGGAAAACATGGCACCCGGGGAAAAACCCCACAGCATTCCTCAGACAATGCCCCAGTCTGCATAGCAGAAACAGATGGGAGCTCTGGCTCTGCCGCCTCAGCTCAACTCTAGTTTGTCATCCATTGTTTTTCTTCTTTTTAAAATGTTTTATTGCAGTCTAGTGCTGCATTGGCGTTTTCAGCTTGTGAAGCAAAACTACAGTTGCAACTTACGATTATTTTAGTAATTAATTATTCCGACGATTCATCTGATAAAGAAAATCCCCACATTCTACTGATTTTTTTAAATTAGCCATTTAAGTTTGTATGTACAGAATTAGAAATACATTAAAGATGTGAATAAACAAATAATCCAGTTCCTTCTTCAAATAAGAAATTAAGCATTTTATGACCCAACATGCTGTAACAGCATTCCCTTAGTGAACGTCAGATCATGTATAGCAAATGATGCATCTGCAGCTAAAATAACACTTAATAACCTCAACATGTGCTGGACTTAACAGCAGTACAGTACAGACAATACAGGAGGTTTTTTGTTTTGTTTTTTTTTACAGAGTTTGAACCAGGTGAAGCTAAAACTGCCAGGAGTTCTGGGTAAAAATGTGTTTACATACAAACAAGGGTGATTTTTATCATGAATGTAAAATGTATTTATGTTTTGTACAGATTGGTTTAATTACAGCTCTGACTGTTTTGTTCTTTAAGCAGCTGGTCGTTTTTTGAGTCTATCTACTCCAGTTAATGATTAATCAATCACTAAATTAGTTGACGATTATTTCAGTAACCGATTAATCATGATTAAGTCAATTAATTGTTTCAGTGTTTTTTCTTGGATAAAGGTAATGATTAAAGCAGATATTTAAATGACAGGTTGCACACAGATATCAAAAGTATATTTTACTTTAGTTCCTGTACTCTCCTGGTTCTCTGTACTTCTACCAACATTTATCATAAACCCCTGAAGCTGTGGCGCATCTCTTTGACCTTTCCATCAAAATTTAATGTCTGACTTAATGCAGCTTGTTTAAAATTCACCAGCAAAGACAAGAATCTACCTGAGATCTGATGGGGTTTTTTATCTTATTTTGAGGGCAGCATTGCACTCCTTGTAACTGAGATCAAGACCTGCCTTTCAGGAGGAAGATCAGCATGGCGGCTGATGATGATGAAGATGATGATGATGCATGGGTATCAGGATCATCGAAATTCAGACCCTGCCTTGGAGTCTCCAGATGGTTGTGGTGACATCAAAAGAAAAAGGAAAAGAAAGAAATGGAAAAGGTGTTGGGTTAGATAATCAATAAGATAATGGAGGTCTGCTGTGGAAGGTTCATTTCTGATCAGAGGCTAATTGCTTTTTAAATTGAAAATGTTTTTATGTTGGCTCTGCTGAGATCTGGCTGGCAGATGTAGGACTGCAGTTAAAGTCAAGATTTGTTCTGATATGAAAAAAAGCAGGCAGTTCGTAACTCCAGATATCAATTTGAGCTACAAGATGATTTTCCGCAAAAGAAAATCTATAAAAACCAAGAACTAATGGGCCTGCCAACATGATCAGACCCGCTAACTCTGTCATTAAAAACGAACAAAGGGTTGCGTAAATGAAACCGTGTTTGATAGACACTCTCCTCTGTTGCTGCACTTAATCTGTCCGACAGCTTCACATTCCCTCCAGCTGCACCATTAGCTCTGAGCAGAAAAGCAATTTAGTGCTGACAGTTTATTGCTGAGTAAGCCATATCGAGATGAATATTTGGGAGCTGCACGCTCACAAAGCAGCCTGCATGTTTTCCCTGATTAAAGGAGGCCAAGACTCGACAGAGCAAAGAAGGAAAACATGTAAAGATTTAGACAGGAAGTAGCTCCAAATACAACGCAGCATTTTAATTGTCAACTTATTTTACTCTCTGTGTCTTATTTAGCAATAGATGATCTGATTCATGCAAAAATATTTCTGTTTTTTTATGCTTTATATTTTAGAAAAGAAACTTTTTATCCAGATTTCAAACTTTAGAGACTGATCAGTCAGTTTCCCCTTTCTGGATTGAAATGACTAAACTTTAATCATTTTTGTAAAAGAATACATTACTTTATGCACATTCAAACACATTCATTAATTGTATAATAGAGATTGAATCATTGCCAAACAAAATATACATTATTCCAAATCAGTAAAACCATTATGCACGGTGGGCCCTCTAGTGGTCGGCATGAGAACAGCCACACACCTCTTTTGATTTTCATTGTAAAAGCTGGTTTTGCTTTGCAATTTTGTTTATTGTAACTGGGTCAGTTTGTTGATCTTGCTAGTGAAGAATTGAGGTTTAATTATAAAACAGGAGAGCATAAAGGAAGAACTGTTCTTCTACAACTGAGCTCATTTATGTGTTAAGGTCCTCAGTGAACCAGAACCTGCCGATAAAATACAGATTCATCAACATCATCTTTTTTTCTCAGAGCTTCTTCTAAGTGTGTTATGATGCACTTCTTTGGTCTTCTAGTGAAACAATATTTGCATACTAGAATAATTGTGATCTTTTTTTCATAAAACCCCTAAGTGTGAATAAATACGGTTGAAGTTTAACTTGTGTAACATCAAACGTCTGAGACGATCTTATTTGGTATATTTGCTAATACCCCACATCCTAAAGTCTGTCTTCTTAATTTCTCAATAAATCTGTTTTCTGTGTGTTTCAGTTCTTTCTCTCTCTGACCAGAATGTCATTATGTTTAGATATATGAAAATGTATTAAATTAATCATTTAGAATAAATCCAGAATGTGAAGAGAGCTGAACTTTCTTGGATCAAATTGTAGAGTTGCACTTACCTCCCTCTGATAGTAACTCATTGATTAAAAGTGATAAATCATCTGACCATGGAGTGAATGGGTGACATCTACCTATAATTTACCAGTTTTAGACATTCCTGGGTTGATTTATAAATTCCATATTTGAATCAGGTTGAATTTGCCCACATTGGCGATAAATCCCTTTTTTAATCCATAAATTACCTCAAACAACTAGATGTATTCATTTTAACAGGTTCATAAAATAATTACTTCTAAATAAAACATGTTTGTTTTAGTTGCACATTTTTATAACTTTATATCAAAATTCTACTTGTCATTTCTCTTAACTGGATTTAGTCTGAATTCACCTGCATGTTTAAACTGTAGAACAAACTGTAGAACAAACTGTAGAACAAACTGGCCTCACTACATTATTGTCACCGTTTATTGGAAAATGATGGCAACACGTGAAAGTATCCAGTGGTTGTCATGGCAACCCCCTACAACGTGTTGATCTGAAGTCAAACTGCAGTCCGCTGCTGACTGTCTTCAGTGACTCTCCGCATCAGGATTTAGAAACCGGATTAACCCCGCCATCACTTGATGACAGGAGGTCTGCGCATGCGCTGGAGATGTCCTGACCACATGAGTTCAGGTCACAAATGCGTCAAAACGGCAGAAATAGCAGGCGGAGGAACGGAAGTTGAGTGGGAGACTACCAAAATAAAAGGAGCGAAACTGAAGCAAGATTTTAACTGAAGCAAGATTCTAATTTTGTAATGCTTGGATTTCTAATAAAGTTTTAAGCAAAGCAAAACCAGAAGCCATCATGCAGGAAATATAAATGTATAAATAATCACTGTAACAGTGAACTGTATTGATTTTGGTTCATCGCATGTTGTTGAATGTTTTTGTGGGGTTCAACAGAAAAAGTGTCTGATGCAGATGGATTTTTTCTACAATAAAATCAAAATTATTACTGGCAAAGTAAAATTTCAATAATAGGAAATAGTGCAAAAAATCAAAACAAAAAAAACATTGTCTTTCAGTAACCAAGCCTTTTGTTTTCTCTTTAATAGTAAAAAACACATTTATTAAATTATTTCCACTTGGGCTTTTAGAGAACCTAAATCCAATTTTAATTACTTTATTAAATCTGGCTTAATGCAGCAAGCATTTCTAAAGAGACTGACCCAAATCCTGATGCTGAGAAGGTCTCGGTTCGGTTGATGCGGAGTTCACTTCGCTTGTGTGGCATTACCCAGAAGGCCTTGGGTGGCATTACCCAGAAGGCCTTGGGTGGCATTACCCAGAAGGCCTTGGGTGGCATTACCCAGAAGGCCTTGTGTAGCATTCTGGGTAAATACAAACATGCAAGTGTAGCGCTAGCGTAAGAAATGGCTTGTAGTTTATTACCAAATACAAAATAGAAAACTAATAATGGCTGAAATCTGACGCCTCTACATTTCGGGAATCAATACTTCAGTTTGTTAGCTTCCCTCCAGAACAGGCTAGTGTGTAGTTCGGCTCGCTTGCTGGTAAACTCGTGTCCGTCCGTCCTGCTCCGCTGGCGGCGCAAAAGCAGAGAGGAGGGAGATGAACGCTTTAAAGAACTTTATTCTCTTTTGACAGGGTGAAACATGTACAGCGTGCTGGACGACTGGCTTCCATAAAACTATCACCCGCAGCTACAACAACCGGTAGTTTCTCCCACTCATTTTTTTCTTCCCAACAACATACTCTCTACTGCCCCCTATATGCAGTTTTGGTCCCCAATGAATCAAGTCCATCTGACTATCAGGTGTGAAAACAGCCGTAATTGTTTTTGATGATTTTGGCCCACGTGACAAAAAGCTTGGCCACCACTGGGCTGTTTGTTTCGTCTCTTGTCGTTTGCTTGTTTTACATGTTAGTTTTACTTTATTTTGAAAGTGTAAAGGGAAGCAGCGACTTTATGACAAGCAGTTTGACCTCAGTGTAAATCACGACGTTTCTCCAGCAGCGGCGGCCGTTGCTCAGAGCATCAGAGCGCTGATCCTCCTCCTCTCTCTCTCTGTGTGTGTGAGTGTGTGTGCATGTGTGTGAGTGTGAGTGTGTGTGTGTGTCGGGGAGGCGTGCAGCATGTTGTCACAGATCCACTGAACGCTGTTTTATTTTCTGCCCAACTCCCAGCAGGGTGTAGAGCTCCCACCATGGGTTAGACAGAAAGCCACCTATGGATTATCCACTTTATGCACTTCATGGAGGATGAAGGGCTCGGGTGGGGGGGACAGAATGGACTTATTTTCGGAGAGACATCCTGACAAAGACGGGGACTGAACAGTGACCGGGATCGGCAGCCCCCCCAATCCGACTCGCTCTGCACATTTTTCTTTTTTGTTACCATTTTTTCTATATTTTTTATTCTAATTATTATTAATGTGATTCCCTGAAGTCTGCGTGGAGCAGAGATGTTCGCTGAACTGCTGTGCGGCGCCGTGGCTCTGGTCCTGTACGTCAACACTCTGGGAGCCGATTTCTGCTACGATGACAGGTACTTCCCTCACTGAATGAAGCGCACTCCGAATCGGCGGGTCCAGCGCCGCCGGTTCGGTTCTGGCTCGGTTCTGTTCACCCTTTCCATGAATTCGAGCAGCAGAGGGCGAACATCAGGTATCGGAGAGGAATGTGGGTTTGAGCAGCTGCTGAGTGATGGTTCGGGAAATCTCTGTCGGATTTCTCACACGTGTGTCTGCGTGGATTCGGCTCTTCTGATTTCATCTGCAGTGGATCTCTGTGGATCCACTTTCCTTTAAGGTTAACCGTGAAAGTTGTAAATAAGCAAACATCCTTAAGTGAAGTCGAGAGTGAGAACTTCCTGAAAGTATTTTCAGGATATTTCTGATATTGAAGTTTTTGCAGCGATATATCCAGGACTGAACGATTAATTGGATTAATCCTCAACTTCTCGGTGGGCGATTTAGACTTGAAGCTTTATTACGATATTTTGTAGTACTATTATGAAAAAGATAAAAAAAAATTGTGGTGGAAAAACTATTTATTGGTTCATTTTTTGGTATCTGTATTGATGTGACCACAGCACAGCGATCATAGAAATACTCCAGTTGAAGTGAGACTCATTAGAAATTGGAGCTTCTTACTTAAAGTGTGGTTTATATCACTGAGACAGTAACTACATTTAACCATGACCTTCACATTTGCTTATATTTATTGATCTTGTGGAACAAACAGCAGATAAAATAAAACTAGTGTTTCTGATAAGATGAGTTTTGTTTTTTAACATTAATTGAAATTTATCAAGATAAAAATAAATCAAAATTCTTATGATTGAAGTTTTCACGAGTAATTAATCGATTATGATTAATCATCAGAATAATCGATTACTGAAGCAGTCATCAGTTGCCGTCCTGAATGTATCGTTTTAACGTCAGTGTTCTGCCTTCGGGTTGGTAGTGAAATTTGACCTGGATGTCTCAGTTTATCGTGTTTTAGCCTCGCAGAAGAAGCCTGAGTCGTGCAGCTGAATGAAAGTGTCTCTGGCCTCAGTTTCAGACTTTTAAGATGTGAAACTGGGAGCAGCATATTGTATTATTATTATTAAAAATATGGAGCGTTGTCAGCCTCTCAGGCGGGACGTGCGCGGGGCTCGGCTGGCTCTCACGCGGGGTAATGCATTACTCATAGCTGGCCTTTTGATATTTGACGGCTGAATGCTTGTCACTGCCTCAGGCTCTTTATTCACCAGTCATGTCTTCATGTAGGTCACAATCATTTCCTTTCTTCGTATGAACTTCCTGTCTTCACCTCATCTTTTAAAGAGAAGCTGTTAAATGATTCGGCTCAGTTTTCTGCTGTGTTATGTATCTAATGTTGATCTCGGGGAACAAACAGTGAATTAACTGTTTCCTTTACAACTCCACTGACTGCTGTGCATTAAAACACTTCCTGTTCCAGACTTCCATGGCTGACAGACTGCTGCTTTCCTTTTTCTCTCACTTCATTTTATACCAGTCATTGTTTGGTTTCTGGGATGAAGTTGTTTAATTTTTATTTTTTTTAAAGTTACGGTTTTAAAACAACAGAAATACTTGCAGATGCCAAAGAAACCTCTGCAGGCACTGGACTTTTATTCAGTCCCCTTCCTGTCTTTAGCTGCACACTGCCAGTCAGCTGGATGAA
Source organism: Poecilia latipinna (assembly GCF_001443285.1). Taxonomy (NCBI): domain Eukaryota; kingdom Metazoa; phylum Chordata; class Actinopteri; order Cyprinodontiformes; family Poeciliidae; genus Poecilia; species Poecilia latipinna. The sequence goes on from NW_015113030.1 coordinate 74,567, forward strand.
TGGAGGCTGACACATTTGTCCTTTGTTTACATGAAAAATCATTTTACCTGTTTGGAAACATTTCCAGCAGTAAAACTAATTATATTCCATTACTGCACAAACAGCATTTTACTGATAACTACTTCAAGTGTTAGCAGGTGCTTCACTCTGTTATGTGTTTTACAATTTGTACAAATTGGAAATTTGTACAAATTGTACAATAAATTGTATTTATTGGATTTATTGGGACAATAAATCCCAGATTTTCTCTGAGCGTTAGCATCTCAGCCGCTAAGATCTGGATGAGGTTTGGGTAAAAATGATAAAAGTTCATTCTGCTTCTAATATTGGAAAACGGAGTGAAACATTCTGCCTATAGCATCCAACTAAAGCAAATACCTGTCATAGATAAGATTATAATGTTAAAATTCAAAAAGATTTTATTTATGCCAAAGGGAAACAACAAGTATCTTTCAAGCGTCATTGCTGCTGCTGCTGTAGGCAGGAAGAATCTCCAGTAGCAGTCAGTCTCACATCTAATCTGAAGAAGCCTCTGACTGCAGAATGTTGCTTATGACCGTCATGACATTCTAACAGCTGAAAATCTGAACAGCAGAGAGAATATTCCAGAGTAGCTGGTCTTCCGTGTCGTCGACAAACTCTGCTAATCCAGCTCCTTTGCTTTTGCTGCTTCTGTTTAAATCTCTGAGGCGTTTTTTTTTTTTATACTTCCTCCTTCTCTCTCTGCTCTGCATCCATGAAGCGTCCTCTTCAGCTCCTCTGGGGATGGGGGTCAAAGGTCAGGTATTATTTGAGGTTTTGAGATGCTAATCAGCTTTTCCCAGTTGTAAAAACAATATATTGTTGCCATGGTTACATCACAAAAAGAGCTAAAATCCTTCCAGTTGCACAGCGTCCAGAACCAGAGGGAAAGATTTTCCAAACAGCAACAATTCAACCAGAAAAGTCACAAAACAGAACCAGCAGAGTGACACTGGTCTAGAAATAATCCAATAAATCTTTGCAGTACATTTATACATTTTTGTTTGTCTTTATGAATTAAAAGCTCTTAGATCAAGTTATATTTGTAGGTTTTAAATGGCGTAGAAACAGTGAAGTTTATCAGACGTCAGGCTGTCCCCGTTTCTGTGTCCACAAAGCTGTAAAAAGAGGCGGGAGCTGCTGTATAATTTCACAAAGCCATATTCTTGTTTTTATGAGAAAATCCTATCAAAAAGTCATATTTTATTCGCCATGGTGTGAGTAATTGGAGGTTCCTCATGAAGCGTGCGGACGGCGTGCTTAGCCAGCCTCAGCTGACATCATTTTTTCATCTCAGGCTATCTGTCATCCAGCCTTATCCGTTTTTAACGCCACGCGTTCAGGCTTGCAATTAGCAGCCGTATGTCTCCACGGGCTGCACTGAGGGGGAAAGAGAGGGAGGGAGGCCGGGTGCAGCCGCGTTTATTTATATATTTATTTAGGAGGGAAACAGTCTGGGATGCACAGACTGATCTAACTTGCTAATGTTGTCGGAGTGGAGATAAAGCTCACATGACTGGTGAAGAAGCTGGAAGACGACGAAAGCATGACGGCAATAAATCAAACCATGAGCTTACACAAACACCCTGCAGGCATGCAGACCAGAGGTGTCCATAATTTACTGGCAAAGACATCAGTCATAGATAATGTAACGTTTTATGCAGAGAGAAGGAAGATCCATTGCTGATGTTTTTCCATTTTGTGCCTCTAAGCAGAATTGAATGAATCTGGTTGATAATTTAGCAGGAAATGATTCTGGCTGCTTTGTCACAGAGTAACATTGATCTCTGAGATGATTGATGATGTTCGGCTGTTCCTGGTGTTTGATTGGCTCACAGAAACAAGATGAAGCTGCTCTCCAATGTGTGTTCAGTGGTTTCACTTTAATCGGATTGTATAGTTAACTAGCGACCGGGCCGACCAGGAGGTCAGATTTTAACGACCAAAACAGTTTTGTGAGCATGCAGTCAGTTCCAGCAGCTCTCCGCAGAAAAATGGCTTCCTGGAGGAGTGACCCGTGCTGCCGTGCCAAATCGCCCCAGGGGATGCTCTTCCTCTTCCTCACTCATCAACCCAGCTTTGACACCTGCTCTGGAAAATAGAAATAATGAGTCATTTAGGTCATATCTCTGCTTCTGCTGTCCACTGCAGGTCTGACAGCAGTGGATAGCACCGATAAAGTCGGAGGAAAGAATATTATGCGGTGCTGAGGTTACACAATGATTTAGGTTTTGTAATATTCCTAAAACAAAGCTCAAAATAAACTTTTTCTTTTAGTATTTAATGCGTCAGACCTACACACAACAATGTAATGCTGGTCAGAGTTTATGGGAAAATGGATGGAGCTAAATCTGGACAATCCTGGAATAAAACCTGCTGAGTTGGTAAAGCATTAGCATTAGCAGAACTAACGTTTATGGTTAGTGCTTCACAGACTGTGCAGCTAACATTTTCCAACCATCACATATGAAAGAGTTGATGGAAACAGTAAAATTTGAAATAACTTCCTCACTTTCTACGCTGCTTGAGATGTTCTTGGATTTTTCTAAAAAGACTCTGTGACAGAATAAGATCTGACGTAGCGAACTCCCATCCACTGGTGGATCTGCCGTTATGCGACACGAAGCTTGGAAACATGTCCAAGTCCAAACCTTCAACCTTGAGTTGTTCATGCTAGTTAGCAGTCTCTTTCCAGTCATTACAGCTATGCTTAACGTCAGAATTTATGTAGCCTGGTTGATTTGCTCCAAAATCAGATGGAAACGCATCTTTTTCACATTTTCTTTTTTGTTTCATTTTAAAGTTCGCTCATGATGATTAAACAGAAACATAGATTCTACAACAAACCTCCAAAACCTGCAGCTGTTTCTGCAGCAAAAGGTGGTTTCAAATTAGCATTTTCTTTCCACACAATAATACGCTGTTGGTCACTTACCTGAAGTGTGAATAAAGTGGGCTTATTCTTGTCTTGTGAGAAAATGTGTATAATTTTTGCAAGGCTCTGTTAGTTTCACCTCCACTCAGACAGACAGGGTTTATGGATTAGCCCTCCTGCCAGGACGGCGACATGTTTGACGGACTGCATCCTCGTCATTACTCTGTCCTGCTGTGGTACCGTAAGACCTGGCTGGGTGAGGATGTGTGAAGGTTGCAGGTCAAAAGGAAGGACGCAGCTTCCCCGGGCGTAGCGGATGATTTATATCCAGGAGTCAAACTGTAGATAACAGCAAAACTACTCCAACCTCTGAATTCACAGACAGAGGACAGATGATGAAGGGCAGCAGAAACGGAGTTCTAGTTTCACCTTGTCCATCTCAGATGAAGAACGGACTGTACTGTCCCGGCTGGCCTGGTATCAGCGTGTCTCTGTCTCTGTGCGGTGGTGTGGAACCAGACTCACCGCTTGTTCTCTAGGTTAAGGTGGTTAGAGCTGCTTTGCTGAGAGGCCAAAGGCGGCAACCCAGCAGCCTCAGTATCTCTGGTCAAACTTCAGCGTCTGGATCCTGTAATTACCCTCCAGCCTGCAGACTGAGACTGGCTGCACGGTTCGGCGTATTCAGTGGCTCCGCTGCCTCCTCAGCTCCTCGGGCCTCCAGCTCCCATCATCCAGTGCTTCCAGATGTGCCCGGCTGGCACCAGTGTGAAGGGATCGTTTGAAGTGGATTCAAACATAAAATGTGATGTTTGCCAGAATAGAGACATCAATGTTCCCCTGACCTGGACAGCCCATAACAGATTGAGTTAAGGTAGCACTGAGGGAAAGAGGCTCATGCATAAATTATATCAGCATGGATGCAACCAGCATCAAAAAACCCACAAATTATTAATTGGATGTTTTCTCCACTGATATAAATCTTTGAACAACATTCAGCTCAATTTTGGCTTCTTGGATAAAAAACTTTATTTTTTAATCCCCCAATAAGAAACCTTTATATTTCACCCGTGTTGAAAAGTTAAGTTCTGTTGCAGGTTTAAGTTAAAGGTGACATGCAAATTCAAATTTTGCACATTTTTTTTTTACTTCCATTTGGGTCTACCGCTTCTAAAAACAATCAAAGTGCTTTAAAAACCCCACCCATTCAGTTTTTGGCAATAAGTTTGTTTTTTAGTATCTGGAAAATGAGCTGCTTCAAAAACCAGAATGTATAGTCACAAATCAGCAGGCACTGCCTGTCGCCTAGCAACCCCAGCTGAGCTCCAGGTCATTTTTTTCAGTTCGTGTACAATGGCTGCTGGAAAAGATAAATGTTTAGTTGCTACCTTTCAAACCACTTGCTCCATTCTGGTTGGTTGTGAAGGAGGCTCTACTAATGCTTTTTAAAGGTGTATGGCTGTATAATTGTGCATCTGTTTGCAGCCATTTTCCTGTGTGAGCATAAATGAGTTAGGGGGCGTGGCCAACTGCTGCTTACTTGGATTTAAAGTGACAGAGGCCCTAAAACAGCTCATTCTGAAAGGAGCTCAAAATAGGCAGAATTGAGCAAACTAAAATCTCATTATGTAAGAATGATTTTGTGCAGAAAATGTAAACATGTTTTGCATCACCCACAGACCTATCCTGATCTGGTCAAGGGTCACGTTTAAGACGCCTACAGATGTGATGAATCAGCGGTGGGAGGATGGCGTGAACATCCTCTCCCTCTGCTGCCCTCACACTCAGAGTAACATCCTTTGGCAGAACAGAAATGAGTTTGTTGGATTCTGTTCTGCAACAGTTCGGCTCAGAAAGGAGGGGAGCATTCTTGAGCGTCACACCAATTCACTCATGTTCTAGTTTGTAAATGTTCTGTAATGATTCCAATTTATAAAATACAGTTATGAAGTTAAGTAGTAAAATCAAAACATCCGATCCATCTGTCATTTTTTGTTCTTCAATACTTCTCTTTTTCCCCCACATTGCCTTCAGGTCAAACTCACTGAGGAGGAGACAAAGTCCACTAAACCATTTTATTTAGGGTACGTTAAAACCTTAAAATGTCTCAATAACTCTTAAAGTTTCCTAATGAAGTCGCAGGCAGCAGCAGATTTTAGATATGTTGGCCTTTGTGCTGCTTTTTCTGTGGTTGAGGGAAGATGTGGAAAATGTGCAAAAGGGATTAAACTAGTGTTGGTGTTTTATTGGCTGACTTCTGTGCTTGTAAAAAGTATGTAGACGTTCATTTTACAGGAATGTTTCATTCTTCCCACCTCACAGGAAGCGTCTGTTTCATTCACTGATGAATCATCTCCACAGGCTGCTCTAGTCTGAGCTAACAGTTGATATCTATTTGATTTCTTTGAAAACCATGTGACACACAGGTATCAAAAATGAAGACAAACCATTTAATATTGTGGCTTTTTAATATGAATGACTCCATCAGCTGGAGTGAGGAGCGTCACCATCTCTGGCATCGGTCTCAGGAAGATTTGTCCCTCTCCTGATCTCCAGATTTTGCATGTTTGAGATGTTTCTTGTTCCGGGATTTGACTAGGCCCTATTTCCCAATCCTCTGTCAGTCTTTGGTCATTTTACGCAAACATCCTCTGGTACTTGGTAGAATTCATGGTGGATTCTGCGATGTTAAGCTGGTTAGGTCCTGCTCCAGTAAATCAACCCCAAAGCATGACACTTCCACCTCTGTGCTTTAGGTATGAGGTCAACATCTCTCTGCAAACCTCAGCTTTTGGCTCATCTGTCCAAAGAACATTATTCCAGACAAACTTCAGTCTTTCTCTCTGTTTGTCTCAGAGAGAAAAACACATAAATGTTGTTTGTGACGTTTCCCAGCCTCTGTTTGCTCCGTTTGCTCTGTCGTGTGGTGAACCATAGACCAGCCATAGAATCGGATCCCTTTGATTTTCAGTCTCTGAAGCAGCTGAAGGATTTTTTTCAGTGCCCTTTCTCCTAGTGTAGAAGTAAAACTATTAGTTTTAGAATATTTAGCTTTTAAATCCAAACAAAAAGATTTATCATGAAATCCATAGGAAGATTTATTTTTATATTTCATTGGGAAAACAAAGCAGCAAAGCTTTGTTGAAACACATAAAAGTAAAGCAGAAGGTTGAGCTGACGGCTGTTGTGCTATCAGATATCGATATTAATGGTTTGGAATACTGCGTCGGGTTTATGGTTCTGTGAGACCCGTGGAAAATCTCAGAGCAGCAGGTGTTCTCAAGTCACAGTGGAGGTAGACAGAAATATAAAGAATATGTCCAGTTGATACTCTCACTATTTTATCCACAATAAATTCAGTCTATTTTTATGTTGCAGACATGTTGAACATTACAAGAAAAATGCAAAAAGTTAAACGTTGGCATTAGCTCCAGGTAAAGATCTGAGTTTGGCTTGTAATGAGCTTTTAGATTAGATTTTAAAGTTCTTTAAAAATTTACCTTTGATCTACAACTAACTAATTAAACAGATCTAAAGAATAAATCTGTGGGTTTTCAGGTTCAAATAGGAGGAAATTTGATCTCAAAAAGCCTTTGAAGATATTTCTGTCCAGAGGTATCCTGACCAGCAGCACCTGTTAATAATCACTAGCAGCCAAACTGTTGTCACTTAAACCACCGTAATCCTGAATTCGTTTCACACAGACCCAGGTCCTTCCACACTGCTGGAAACCAGTAAGCTGCAGGCCCAGAAACCAGTAAGCTGCAGGCCCAGAAACCAGTAAGCTGCAGGGCCAGATGGCGTCTAGACTTCCTGCGGTCTGAAGGAACCGCTGAAGTCCAGTTGATCACACAGGATCAGCTTTCCTAGGGAATGACAGAAATCAGATTCATTCTAGTGAATCATGATCTGAGCTGTTTTTTTCTTGAGGGCAATTTGATGTTCAAACAATCCTGATTATCCAGATTTCTCTGACATTTTCCCCGTATGGCCAGGCGGATTTAAAGAGGAGTGGCAAAAGCAAAGGAGGTGGATTAGCAGAGCTCGTTGAACCTGTTGAATGTGATGGTAGCCAATCAGAAAGCAAGTTGACAGAAACTAAAAACAACTGCTGCCATGACACACCAGGAAGTCCGGTGGACGTTGGAGGCGTCTTGGTACCGTTTTTCTCTGTTAAACATCGTCCTTAAGCTATCGCCATGGCTATTCCCAGTCGGCCATGTTTGTTTACTCTGAATTCACGTTTGCTATTGAGGTTTTGTGAGATTTCCTCTCCAACATCTGAACATTGGTGAGTGAAATCGGTTGGTGTTGTTCCTGACATGTGGCTCCACGGCCCACACTGTTCAGTCAAACCTTCGGTTTTCTACCGGTGTGTGTGGAGTCTTTCAGCTTTTAAAAATCGGCAGACAATTTTAAAATCCTGCCATTTGAACCAGGCTTTCTGATGTTGTAATAGTCACTATACTGTCACACAGTGAGAGTCTTGAGTCGGTGGCTTCTTCATAGCATCACCAAAACCAGTGACTCTGACGATATCTGGATGCTTTGAGTTATGACAACTTTTAATTTCCTTTGGGATTAATAAAGTATTTTTAAATTGAGTCCAATCTGTTGCATCCTTGGTTCTTGAACTATAACTTCCAACCAAAGATGGCGTCCAAGCAGACCTTTGTGATTCTATGTCAGACACTTTGTAGTACCAGATGCTTCAGTGTAGGAGTCACCAGGATCAGCGTTCCTGGAGCGGCCTGCTGGCCACGCTGGAGTAATCTGTCTTAAAGCTGCATTAATCAGGTTCTGATGCTCTGTAATCACTTGATTGGTCCGCATTGAGACCAGAATCCGGCCATATGCGGCATGCATGTTGGGTTAGACGCTCTCTGGTAAAATGACGCATTACTGATCGCCTCCAGTCCTCTCGTATTTTCCTTCTTTTCTGTGTTAATTAAAAGCCAGCAGATTATCTTTCCTGAGACATCATGTGGTCATGGCAGCACACAGCCTGACCACATGCTGCAGACAGTCAGGAACCTGCAGGTAACTGCCTTAAATGGGAATAATTTGCCTTGTTAAAGTGAGAGGTTCGTCGTCTCGGCTGGTTATTTGTGGCAGAGCTTCAGGACGGTGTTCAGTTATGTGAGAAAAGCAACAAAGTTGCCAAGAAATACACCGAGTTTAAAATGACGGATGGATCGGATTGTTGCAGCAACAATGGAGGATTAGCTCTGACTAAATGGCATTAAACTTGTGTTGTGTGAGCAACAATGTTTGAAATGGTCCACCAATTAGCAACAGCTGGCTTCGGGTTTCGCCGCTGACACGGGTTTGAAATGCGCTGGACTAAGTTGTTAATGGTTCCAGACAAGGGTTTGGATTTCCTGGGCTAAAGCCGGCTGATGGCTCTTAAGCAGTGGCCACTCTCAGGCTCTTGGCCCTCTTCATATTAATGGGATTACCAGCGCTGTTGATGAGAGGGAGCACGACGTGTAAGCAGAGAACCCCAAGCCATTAGACACAAAACCTCCCCAGACCCCCGGATCCAGCAGGAACGCTTTAGTTCAGCCTGGAGACGGAAACGTCCTTCTCTCCTCTCCATCTCTGGGGCATTGTTCCCTATCGAGGAGCGCTGGCTCATTTGAAAAGGTTATGACACAAGCTGGCCCGTTCAGAGGCAGCGTCTTTGTGTTTTGTAGAAGAAGGGGTTGTGTGGTCCTTCTGTTCTGCCTGGACTCAGCGAGGGAGGCCATTTGTCGCCAAATTGAGGAGAATTAATCTCTTGTTGTGTTGCCTCGTTGTTTATTAGGACCAAAATTGCGACACCTCGGCATTCCGCAGAAGACCTGCAGCGCCGGGTGCCAGACCTGTCGGAACCGGCCGTGTAAACTTGATCCAGTCGTACATGCTCCAGAACACATGTTCTCAGAGTTCTGGTTCTGTTTTAGTGGGACAAAGGATTCACAGATGATGAGCTCACAGATGCTGCTGCGCCGTGGATCTGCCAGCCTGGCGCTGGTTCTGGGTGACACGGGTTAATTAGTGGGAACATCTGGAACCAGTTGAAACACATACCCTACAGTTAGTAAAGCAGATGGAAAAGTTTATTTACTGTATTTATTTCTCTTTCTTTGTGCATCGCTAAAGTCAGGAGTAAGTAGAAACCATGACTGGAGCAGAAATGATTGAATATTTTCTCGTTTTGAGCTCACAGTACGACAACTTTGAATGAAACTGCAGCAGTTTCAGGATTTTGTTTTATGGAAGCCCATTCCTGCCATGAAGGAACAAATAAAAGCCCAACAGGAAGTCATAATTACCAGTTTTAAAGCCATAATTACCAGTTTTATGTGTAGTTTGAAAATAACTTTTTTAAAACTCTTAATTTTGACCATTGTTGTAGTTATAATGAAAACTCAAAATAATGACATTAAAGCTCATCATCATGAATTAAAAACTAGTAATTCTGACTTATTTTTATGAAAACTTTAAAACTTGTAATTATTACTTGCTTTTATAATTCTGACTTATTTTTATGAAAACTTTAAAACTTGTAATTATTACTTGCTTTTATAATTATGACTTATTTTTATTATTATGACTAAAATTCAAAATTATGACTTAAACTTGTAACTGTGACTTTTATTTTAATGACTATGACTAAAACTCATAATTACAACTTTGGTTTTATTTTGTCTTTCATGGCAGCAATGGGATTCCATGTAATAGTTTTAATACAAAGGTATAAAACAAATGTATGTCTATATCAGCTTGATATTTTTGGTGTGTGCTCCGTTTTCTCAGTTGTGGCAGACGGACGCCCTCTCTGAGCTTGGTTCTGGTTCTGCTGGAGATTTCTTCCTGTTCAAAGGGAATTACTTTTTTCCATTGTTGCCACATGCTTTTTCAGGAGGACAGATTGTGTCAGAAATCCTGATATTCTGCATTCATTCTAAAAATCAGACATTTGAACTATATAATTTGTGTGCCGTTAATTCCCTGGAGGAAACATGAAATGTTGAGTTGTAGTTGCGGTTCAGGCGGTTTCCACGTATGAAAGCAGGTATGCAGCTCTGTAGGTGGTGTTATAACTCAGGAGGGCCTGTGGTTTCTCAGCCTGACCTCTAACTCTGACACACTAAGATTTTCCTCCTGCAGGATTTGCTTTGGTACTTCGTTCTCCAGGATTATTACTATTTGCTTTTAGTGGGATAAAAAGGAAAATTGGTAATTGGGAGGGTCTGGTTGCTTTTTATATGAGAAAACTAAAAGCCGAGGTTTAGAAGGGCCAGCTGGAGGAGCTGCTCCTCCCAGTGTCTCTCCTCATTCCCCACCTCTTACTACGACCACAGCAGCAGAGGAAGCACATCTTCTCACAGGCTGCCTCTAATTGATAGTGCTGAGCCTTAGGAACGCACAGTGCGGTTTCAGTCCTTTGCAGAATGCGTGCGAAGCTCAACAGCCTGCCTGCCACCCTCTGGGACGCCGCAGCCTATTTACAACCAGACAACCAGTCTGGTCCAGGATGTGATGGGCTTTTTTTAAGTGAGGATGCAGAACAACAAAAAGATCCACCACATGATGGGAAAGTCTTCAGCAAGCGTTTTTAAAGACTCTTAGCCTGGAAGGACATAAAAACTGAGCAGCAGATTTTCACACAAAATTGCTCGTCTTTGTAGTTTGAGGTTTTTGCTTCTGTTCCTACTCATCCATTACCTCCTGTACATCAGTCACATCTGCAGATACTTCAGTAAAGTGTTTTATTTTGGGTATTTTACAGATTTGGGCTAAATGTTTGGGCACAGCTTCTCACTGAATCAAGTGAGAAGTTGTGTCCAAACCTTTGACTGTTGGCGTATTTAGTGAGATTCTTGAAAGTTGTGGGTTTCACCAGGTGTAACTCAGTTTCAGATATCGAGGATCAAAAAAGCAAAATCTGGTTCAGTTCCAATACATATGAAAGCAAAGCAGACCAGAGCAGGTCATTCTGGGTAAATAACACCAAACCAAATGCATAAGTAGTAGGAGAACTGTTTTTCTAGTCTTTTAATGAAGACGAAAGAGAAATCCTCCAACTGCTGCAATCTGACGTCGTTTTGTTTCCGTTTGGTGAAGTAGAAGTTGAGTTCAGAGGTTCTGTGTTGTTTCCTTCAGTGGTTTGAAGAACTTTTGTGCTTAAAAAAAGCGATTAATTGTGTAAATATATTAATACATTATCAGTTTATCATATTTATTATTATCACCATAAATCACACAAAATATCATGATGAAATTTTAAGTCTGTATCACCCACGTCAATTTACCAGGAGCAACTTTTTCAACGGTGGAAATTTAAATTAATGTTATTTTTTGAGCAGATTGTTTCTGGACTCAGAGCAGATTTACATTAATCCTGCAACATTCGCCAGCATCATCACATTACATGGTTTCCTAACATCATCCAGCTCTCTAACAACGTTTCCACAGTAAAATGTCACTTTATGAAATCCAATCAAATGCAGATTGAATGAATTCAGTCCTGGGTTGCTGGGTGTGACATTTCCACATGGGGAACAGCTTGCTGTGTTTCATGCTTCACAGTTCGCCAGCTCTCTCAGCGGTGACTGACTGATGGGATCATGCTTGATTATTTTAGCTGCATGCGCTCCATCAGAGTCTGGGGCTGAGATGTTTCTCCGTCTCTGTCCTTCTGACTTTCACTGATTTTTCCATGAACTGAGCTCTCCTTTCCCCTCTCAGATGGATTCAAGTTTTTTTGGGTTGCGAGAAACTGAGCATGCTACTTCAAACGCTCGAGTTGTTGTCATGCGTTGCCCTGACGATGAACTGCTGCAGCAGGAAACTTTGCAACCTCTACCTGATGAAAGGTTGGGAGTTGCACCAGATTCCTCCTTCATCAACACTCAGCACATTTCCTCGCTGCACATGGCAGAAACATCAGCAGCCGGTTTAATTAGAGCCGTTTCCGGGGGAACGTCCATTTTCACCTTTCCTGGCTTAAAAACTTTATTTTTATTTGAGTGAGTGACTGCTGGAGCCCCAGATGAAAAGCCTCACCTCTGTGCATCTCAGTTTAAACACGCTGCCAGTCAGACACCTGAAACCTTTGTTTAATCTGCCAGAACACGTTAACCTCTAGAATCATGGACCGGTTTATTGTTTTAAGCTTTAGAAACTCGTTGCTCCGTGGTGGAAAAGGACAACGGACCGCTGAGGGCAGGACCGGCTCATCGCTGCACTTCTCAAGACAAATTGGTTCCGTATGAGAAGAAACTAACAAATCACAGCAGATTTTCTTCACTTCTGTCAAACATGATTTAATATCACCTTGAAATATCTGCTGACGCAGCACAAAAATGACTCCACCTGTCTGATGGGGCTGGTGATTAATGCTGCTCCACGTCGCAGCGTAAGGAAAGCAGGCAGGCTGCAGTCATCTTCCTTAGCAACCTGTCCGCTTCCTGGAAACGTGGCCTGACTCTGGACTGTGATTGGTGGATTCAGCTACAGTCAGCAGCTCATTGAGGAAAATAGCAGTTCATTATATTTCCTCAAACTGTGTGTGAGCAAACAGATGACTGGCTCTTCTTAGCTGAAAAAGATTTAGGGGAGAAACTCGATTAAAAAATTTAAAGAAAGTAATTGTAGGATCTGTAATTAATCAAAAAAAAAACAAAAAACAGCCATCAACAAAATAAGCAATGTACTCGATTCAAAAACTGCTTTTTGCTGCTAAATTATTGTATTGACTAAATGCAAACTTGTAATCCTTGTAATGTCAGAATTATGTTTCTGCTTGGGATTTTGTATGTTAAAAATAACAAGAAATGTTAGTTTTGCTAGCCTTATGCCCTAATCCTAAGCATTAGCTCTGCTAGCGCTACAGCACTACACTAACACTGTGTTTAGCAGAAGCTAATGCTAGAGCGCTGACTTGAATTCAAATTATATCTGCTATTCCATATGGCTACAACCCATAATTTACATGTCCTATAATGCCCTTAAAATATTGTGTTTATGTTTCTTGTTGAAACAAAGTTACCGAAAAAAAAGAATGTGAGAAGAAGAAAATGGAACTGCTACGTAAACAGTCTTAACCCTTCAAAATAAGAGCATGAATAAGAATGTCTAACTACTTGAACAATACTTATTTGTGTGTAACAAAAACTTTAACATAGATGTTAACAGCCAAACATTAGCGCAGTAGAATTTATTTGGAAAAACTAATTTATGGGAAGCTAAGTGTGCCAAACGTTTTTAAAGCTAGCAAAAGCGCTGCAGTTAAAAATGAGCTCTGCTGCTAGCGCATTAGTGCTGCTAGCGCATTAGTGGAAACCTTGTGCTACATTTCGTCAGTATCACATGGTGTAATATAGTGTCAGCAGTAAGTATCAGAAACTTTCTGTTCTACAACATTAACTGGGTTTTAGATGTTTTAATGGTTTAGTAACAGTTTTTCTCTCTGACCATCTGACTCTTCACAAATCACTGCACAAAGTTTTCTGAGGTTCTGGGACAACGTTAGCATTCTGCCTCAGTTTTTATGTTTCTGAGCAATAATTTAGTAGAAAACATTTTTCATTTGCAGTTATATTTAATTGGGCATGGGCAAAACATGCTCAAAGAGCTGCTTGCATACTTCATAAACTTTGAACGTTGTAATTATTAATGATGTGTAGAAAATCAGCACTCAGGTCTATTTGAACAGAGCTGGTGTTGAATGCGGCCAGAAAATGTGCGGATTGGACCCGGATTGACCTGCAGCTCAGTCCAGTTCTGGATCACATCCTGAAATTTTTTCTTTTATCTGTTTCGTGTGCCCAGCAACTTAAAATCGCATCTGTCTAGAAGACGTCTGCGTGTCAGAGTTGGAGATGTCTGGCTGTAAATCCAGAGGATGGATGATGGATGCTGCTTGTCATCCTGAACAGATGAGTTGGCAGGAGACAAACTGGCATCGTTTGCTTCCTCAATGAGTTTTTAATCTGCGGTAACAACTCGACATCAGGCAATTATTTGGAAATCAGAGAACCAAACCTCTGGGAGGGAACACAACAGGAATAACTCAGACTGTTGAGATGCTTCAAACTGCAGGTAAACCTGAATATTTACACGTAGTTTCTGGAAAAACCCTCCAGGAACAAAAATAACACTTATAAAACATTTTGTTTTTAAGACCAAGCTAAGAGCTGGATAAGTAGGTGCAGGATTTTCTTGTTACTCACCTTTTCTGAAGACTGTTTTACTTCAGAGCAACTTTATTAAACCTGATTTAGTTTAACACAACACTCTAATTATCCCTTATTCACATTTTGGCTTTTGTCATCCATTTGTTTTAGCACAATTAGCTTTTGTTTTCACGGCTTCTCTGTGTTTTAGACTAAACTTGGCTTTCATTCTCTACAATTACAATCCTCATGAGGGTCGTAATTTCAGCTGCTCTGCTGAAAGAAAAAACCTTTTAAACCATCATTTTCTTTATGGAAATATGAATATTTAGAACAGAAATGGGTTTCATTTTTTCTTTTTTGGCTGATTTGTAATTTCTGGCTTTTGGAATAACACAAAAAGAGAAATAATTACTTTATTTTCATAATTCATAAAATAAATACTCCATTGTACAGAAACTTTGACAGAAATAATACTCGTTTTGTTTTAGTTGAAAAGTTGAGACAAGCTGGAAACATTCAGAGGTTTAATATTAAATGTTTTTTGATAAAACTTTGTCATCATACCAAACCCAAACAAAACTTTTAAATTGTCTTTAACAAAAGCTCATTTGTTTCTTTTCCACATGAACTTTACATTTTGGATAAATATTTCACACAGACGTGAATAAATTTTTCACCTTAAAGCCGTTAGCGGACCTGAAAGACGGCCTCATATTTTATTCAACTGCATTTTAACAGAAATGTAACTGAATGTGAATTCTTGAAGTTTAATAGTGACTCAAACTAAATCACGTTTTATTTATAATATGACTAAAGGAAACTGCTGATGTGACATTCTCAGGTCCAGCAGTAATGCCAACATTCATCCGTTCTCTCCGACTGATTCTGAGAAACACTTTGCAGAAACTCTTACAGATGTTGGGTTTCTTTTTGAACTTTTTGTTGCAGGACTTTTCTTCATCATCCATCAGAAAGCAGATGGATGATGCTGCATCCTCCGAACAGATCCACAGCAAGCTGCTGCTTTTTCTCCCACACTGCGTCTGACTTCTCCGGTTTACTGAGCCTCAATGAACTCCTGGGTTTCTGCACCTCCAGAGATCTGAATCAGATTCATGCTGAAATCTGTCAGCCTGCCTTCATCTCCTCGTATAAATTCCTCCTGAGGGAGTGCTTTCATTACATTTACTGGAGGGAGTTCCTAAAGCAACACTTAAATGTTTGTATTTTTAACATTGAAGTGATCTGCATCAGAGATTTCACCATAAAAATGATCACTGGGATCAAAGTGCCACCAGATGAGGCAAATATTACGTTGTTCTTGGAAAAGACGAGAGATCAAAGAATCCTAACATTGTTTTGATCCAAGCCAGAGAAAGAAAGAAGAAAAGATGAGAAGCAGTTTTCCAGCTGCTTCGACCTCAGCGCAGAAAGTCTGACGGCTCAAAACCACCAGTCAGATATTCAGAAAAACATCTTGTTGAGTTCTGAATGTTTGCTGATGATTTTCTGCTCTCATGTTGAGTGATTAAAAAGCAGCAGCTGCATGCAGACGCTGCTGTGCATCCTGATGCTCCTCTGCAGTCTCTTTACCACGCAGGACTGTCCATTAAAACCTGGAGTGCTGCATGAAATAAATTAGGATTGAAGAGTTGGCACAGCTGAGAGCTTTCACCTTGACAATCTGTAGGGCTGCAGCGATGCAAGTTGAACTGTAGGTGGCGCAGCCTTTGGCAGGTTTATGACTCTGCCCCCCTGCCAGCCTGAGCTTCAGTTCCACAGGAAAATCCACCTGAAGCTCCATCAACACGCCTGTGAGATGCTTTTCTCTACAAAGCTCCACTTTGCTCTCTAACTAACTATATCTACAGATTGTTAGGAGTAGAGCTGAAACAATTAATTGGTTTAATCATGATTAATCAATTACTAAAATTATCGTCAACTATTAGTCATTCATTGAAGTATACAAACTCTAAGAAGTCCCATTTGCTGAGAGGACAACACACCCAAAACTGAACACAAAATAAAAACATTTTGTATTTAAAATGAAAAATTTCCATCTTGTTCCAGAAAAACTCCAGGTTGAAATATTTGGTCACTATTTGCGTTTTTATCATAAAGTTTCACCAGAAGTGCAGGTCTAGTAAACAGGTAGACGTGTTGAGGACCAGTTGAGGCGTTTGGACCAGTTGAGGCGTTTGGACCAGTTGAGGCGTTTGGACCAGTTGAGGCGTTTGGACCAGTTGAGGCGTTTGGACCAGTTGAGGCGTTGGGGCCAGTTGAGGCGTTTGGGACAGGTGAGGCGTTGGGGACCAGTTGAGGCGTTGGGACCAGTTGAGGCGTTGGGACCAGTTGAGGCGTTGGGACCAGTTGAGGCGTTTGGAACGGCTTAGTGATTTGTTACGCCGTCCCTCCTGACGCTGAAACTAAACGACGGCTCCAGTCCTGAGGCGCAGCGGAGTCAGAACCAGCCGTCTGAAGATCGAGGCGGCGTGACGAGGTGGTGAAAACGGCCGCAGCTCTTAGACGGGATGTAAGCTTCATCATCCAACCATTCAACAAACAGTTTGACCAAAATAAGAGACAAGCAGTTTGAATAGATTTATATGGAAGCTTTTCACTGTCAGAGATTGAAAATAAATTCAGTCGCAAAAAACTTGATTTATATCTTATTAAAATCAAAATATTTATTTTCTTTTAAATAAGAAAGTTAAACAGCAAAACCACTTGGAATTTATAGACGTCAGCAAGAAGAAACAGCGAGTAGAAGGAGAATCATAAAGACTCTGAGCTTTTTTAACAAGCGTAATCTGTCAGAGGGACGTAGTTTTATATATCGTTAAAACAAGAAACTATGTCCTTATAATGAAATTTGCATCTTGATATAATGAAATGCTGCTGTTGAATTTATCTTTTATTATTTTCTTGTCACATTCTGGAACAAAAGAATAATATTTTTTTAGCTACTCGTCTTTGTTGGGAATCCTGATTATATTTAAATCACTTTCAAAGACAGAAACTTTATAAAACAAAACTTAAAATAATAATCTTCTGTTCTGTTGGTATTGCATAAAAAATGCAGGAATGAGTTGTATGATATGAATGCATTAAAAAAAACACAAAAAATTTTGACTTTGGCTTTGAAACCAGCCACTCAGACTTTGGCAATATTTGCCTCTAAGTCAGCAATTTTCAGCCAAGAAAGGCGATCGGTCAATTGCAGGGGCACTTTTCAAGTCATAAACACCAGAACAGGAATATTTTCAGAGAATAACTCGCCTGAGGAAAGGCAGCTGAACGCTTTCAGGGAGTAATACCTCACTTTGCACCTCATAAAAGCAGAGGAGCTCACCTCAAGTGCTGCTGAAGATTCCCTACAATGATCTCTGGATTTAAAAAGAGGAGTGAAGGCTTTAAAGTGATACCGTCTGTCTACCTACAGCTTCATCTTTACCCTGAAATGCAGCTGATTTAAAAAACCCAAACCTCCGTCCTAATGGGCTGAACATGCAGCTGCATCTCCCTGCTGGCTCTTGGCGAGTCCCCAGCTGCAGACTTTCTAAAACACTAAAAACTACATTTCACGCCAGAAAGGCAGCAGTCTGGCACAAGTCCTTTACTGCCGAGTTAAACTAAGTGTGTGCACGACGTGGCTTTTGTTTTTCCACCCAGTTTGCATGATTTTCTCTGGCAAACTCCATGAATTCATTTTGTAAAGTGGAAATGCAGAAACGGGCCCAACGGAGTACGAGCTCTTCATTCCTGAAGCCCCTAAAACGTTAAAGTGTAACTAGACCCAGACAAACCATCCAAATTGGTCCTGAAGGGGGAAATCTTTATGTTTCTGTGTAAATTATGACATTTTCATGTTAACTTGCTGAAGTCAGCAATGTTCTGCCTTAATCCGCCTCAGTGCTGCCCTCTTAGGGTTGAATCTTCAGTTGAATTTTCCTCCTGGTTATAACGGTAGAGCTTGGTTGATGCGTCACTCAGACCCGGTTCAGGAGTGAAACCATGTCACTCAGACACGACCCCTGGTGGAGAGTCAGGAGTTGGAATAGCGAGCATTGATCGATCGATTGATTGTTTCTGAGCTTTGCACAAGTGACTCATTTGCAATGTGAACATGAAGTGGAACGGCTCTGTGGTGGTCTGACTGCAGCCGCTTTGCTGCAGGACGACAGAGACTCAGAGCAGCTACTGGACTAATTAAAGTAAAATATCGTCATTTCTGTTTCTGCATAAAACAAGGCAACAAACTTCTGACCAATCACATGACACGCCGTGGAGGCGGACGGCTCTCTGTGAACAAAATAGCGGTTTTCATCACCCGTCTACGTCAGTCAGAGCTGACATCAGGATTACAGATGAATTATGTCGGAGTGTTAATCCCACGCTTACGAGAAAGAAGATTCAGTCATTTTGAAATATTTGGTCACACATGGACAGTCATGCTCTGGAAACTAAAGAAGTACCACGCGTCATATGGAGGTTAAACTGTTTTAAAAGTTGCCTGTGAAGTACCTGACACATAGTCAGGCTACATGTGCAGATAGCCTGACTAATAACAATTGTGTTGCTCTAAAACAGGGGTCCCCAAACTTTTTCCTGCGAGGGCCACATGACTGTTCCCTTTTCTGGTCGGGGGCTGGTGGGGGGATTGGATTACTGCCGACGACGACGACATATTCGCGTTTGTAGATAGATTTTTACCCAGAATGCAAATGGAAAAAAACCGTGAGCGAAACGGTGACTGGTACTGACTAGTATATATTCCATCCATCCATCCATTTTCTGAACACCCTTGTCCCTCAGTGGGGTCGGGAGGGGTGCTGGTGCCTATCTCCAGCTAACGTTCCGGGCGAGAGGCAGGGTACACCCTGGACAGGTCGCCAGTCTGTCGCAGGGCTAGTATATATTCCATTGAGGGAAACTAAGTTTCATATCTGCTCAAGAGCGCCCCTGGTGGTTGAAGAAAAATCCACATATATATATGAAAAAAAACACTGAATGCTCTCTGGTATTGTTCAGGGGGCCGGACCAAATGAGGAGGCGGGCCGGATCTGGCCCGCGGGCCGTAGTTTGGGGACCCCTGCTCTAAAACAACAAAAAGATATGAAATTCCTTAAAAACTATGTAAAACTCCTGCTAAATGAAGATTCTTTATTATTGCTAAGTTTATGGTGTTGGATGTAGAAACATTATTTTATTAAGATTGATATGAGGAATATAAGTGAAGCTTTGGGGTAAATCTTTTCATGATCCATTTTTGTTTTTCATGTTGTGAAGAAAAGTTTGAGCTTATCACCTCGGTGAAATATACTGGTCATACAGCAACACGACGTCCACTGATGCAAACGCTGTAATAACATTTAGATGGATGTCTCTGTCTGCACCTGGGCTGTAAGTCAAAATCCAAAAAGGGAGATGAATTAGAGTTTGCATCATGAGGCCAGAACGTTTTGGCTGCAGCTGTAATTCAGCTTTATAAACGACTGCGAGGCTGAAAGGAATCCTCCCTCTTTCCTGACTTATTTCAGGTCAAACAGGCAGAAAATGTTTTCCTCGGAGAAAACCCGTCCTCCTCTGAACTCTCTTATCAAAGATCTCTTGTTCACAGCGCCATGTGATTAAATCGGCTCAGTGTTAATCACAGCTGCATGCAGCAGGCTTACAGGCTGTTTTCCGTCTTGATTTGAGGTCCATGTTTGTGGCGGACATGACTCGCCCACAGCGGACAGTCTGTAACCAGAGCGAGGCCACGCCGCTCTCTGAACCTGATTAGATCAGCAGAGGATTAATGGAGCGGCCCGGTTCAGTGACACTAAAACAACAGGAACACAAACACTTTGAGCATCTGCTACAACTCCACACGACATCACAACACAGCCAGAAATAACTCACGTTTTCAACAAGTCAGGGAAACTTTGTGCAGACAAGTTCCCCAAAGATTATCAGAGTACAAAAATAAAAACCAGAAAATAATCTTGCTTTTCATTTATATTGCTGTTCTTCATAAAAACTTTGCATTTCTTTTTCTGTTTAATAAAATGTATTTCCATTGGTGGACACATTCTGCTAATGGAGCGAATGTTTCATTTAGCACACTTGGCTTCCCCTAAATGAAGCTTTCCAGATAAATTTGAAAACACAAACTGTCGATGTTTTGTTATCAACTGGTAAGAACTTTTCATGAATCTGTCCAAGAAATTTCTCAAGAGTAAATAAGTGTTTGGTAAAACGTCTAGTCAAGTACCGAGTAACTGATCAAATAATAATAAAAAAGTAATAAAATTACTCAAGTACAGCACAGTAAAAGTACTCTTAAGTAAATGTAACTAGTTACTACCCAGCTCTGACCCATGCTGTGTTATTGTGGGTATTAAGGTTGAATTTAGCATTTTAGCATTAGCTTCTAGTAAATTCTACAGTGCTTTAGTAGAACTAGTTTTATTAGCTGCTGTGTGTTTCTATGATGCAGCTTCATCAGATATATTCATTATTTTGGTTTTTCTGCTACAGAAGCTTTAATATGTGAGTCAGAGGATCACAATCCGCAGCCAGGACATTTCCTTCACACCTCTCTGTTTCATTGATGACCAAAACCAAACCATGAGCTGAAAACAGACGTTCTGTCAACATGTTCCTCTCCAGATTATGGCTTCCTCTCTCCTTCACTGGGAAATGAGGTTGACACAGGGAATTTCTTTCCATTTAAGCCGCCTTAATAGTTAATGCTGTTTTGTCTGCCCCTGGGGCCCTCTGAGTGCACTTTTTCATGAGCTGGCACAGAATCTCATTACCTCTGGAAAAACTTCCCGTGTTCATGTAAAACATTGCAACCTGAGCCTGTGAAGGGCTGCTGGGATTCTGGCTGACGTTTTCCTCCTGAGCAGCAAACACGGCGGGAGAAAACAACCCAGCAGGCCGGATCCATGCAAACACTCAGCTCAGGTGGATCTGAGAGAAGAGTCATAAAATAGTAACCATTTCCTGTTTGCAGTGTTGGAATGGAAATACGATGAAAAAGTATTTGTACTTCTTGAACCTTGTTGTGTTTTGCCACAGACTAAAGTGTATTTTACTGGGATTTTAGGGACAAACCAACACAGAGTAGTGAATAATTAAGAGAAGGTAACATTTGATTTCAGCATCTTTTCTGCAGCATCACATTTCTGCTTCTGGTTTACACAAGTCTGAAATTTTCAAAAATAAAATGTGAGTCAGGCGTGTTTCCATCTGCTGGTGCGGAGCGACTCTACCAGGACATGAAGCGTGATTTCATCAGATGATGACGCTACGCGTGGCTGTAATAAGTGGAAGTTTTTGAATGTTGCCGTTTCCATCAACATTTTCTAATGTGATTTAAAAAATGTGCAGAAGAAACGCTGATGGAAACATGACCACTGTGTCCATCTGTCACAGAAACTCATTAAAAAACATTGAACACAAGAAAATATGAACAAGTTCAAGAGGAATGAATGAATGAATTTAAATCAAAACATTTACAGACTAAAGAAGTAATTTAGTTTAAATCAGTTGTCAAAAAAGTTTTAGGATAATGAGGCTGTGATTCCTCAGGGATCATTTAGATGTAAAATGTTCATTTGGGTACATTGACGAGTTGTGTGTGTGTGTGTGTGTGTGTGTGTGTGTGTGTGTGTGTGTGTGTGTGAGAGAGAGTAAATGTTGTATTTTTATGACCCCATCAGAGTACGTTTCCAGTTAGCCTCCAGTTTACAGCCAGTGGGACTTTTTGTCTGCGGCCTCCAGACTGATGAGCCTCTCCAGACTGTACCTGTCTAACATAACAGTTGGTGCATCAGACCAGTGGCGACCAGTAGAACCAGTTAGACTCTAAAAACCAGTAGCAATGCTTCTCCCTTTCAATAAAAAGGTAACGCAGCGTTTCCTGGATCAGCTCGGGTTTTGTGGGTTTTGCAGACGCCTCCGGATCCTCCAGAGTGAATTTAGCATCTTTTACGTGACTAAACTGGTTTGAACTGGGAGCTCTCCTGCTCTCGCTGTGTGTTAACTGGGATCGCCTCCAGCACCATGCAGACGAATACAGGATCAAGTTATTGCTAAATAAATTATCTAATGCATAGATGTGTGAAAGCCCACAGCTCACTGACTGATTTACACATATTGGCTTTGAGTAAAGAGCCTGTGATTTACACCGTAAACAAATTAATTTGTTCATCCCACTCTGAAGGCCTAATAAAACACAATTTACTCAGCTGAACTAAAAAGTGGATTGAAAAAGTGGCTTGACTGTTAATTGTTCCCATCTGCAGCTCCAGTTTATGTTACTCCACTCAACACAGATTTAGTACGTCAAACGAGAGAATCGTCTGCGTGAGGCAAACATTAGTTCCTGCAGAAAGCCACTGATGTGTGGAGAGTTCGCAGCCACCCATGGAAATCCATTTCAAACATTTTTATGTTGATTCTGTTGAATTAAAGTTAATCATATTCAGAAATGCTTGTATTTGTTTCAATTGACACAAGTGGAAGCATGTGGGACTGCAGCGTAAACATTGTAATTATCTAAATCATCACTGCAGACTGAGAGAAGGTCTAATGTGACTACAGTAAATCCAGTGTTGACAAAATGGAAATGTAATGCATAACATCTAAAATATGCAGCATGGCGCTTTGCTTGTTCATAAATTAAACTTTTAATCTGACGTCTTTTAGTTTTCAGTCTTGAAGACGTGAATAAACTCACAGTGTGGTGAAGAATGGAGGATGTCCCTCTTATCGTCACATAATTGATCAACTCATCATCTCAGCTTTACTGCTCCAAGTTTTAGTTATTAGCTGAATCCTTCAGAATCTGTTATCTTCTTCCGTGTAGACAGAGCTTCTGCAGAACTTGGAATGAGCCTTCCATTGTACTTAGCTTAGATTTTTCAGTGTTTAGTTTATTACAATTGATTTGTCAAACTGCACAGCCATGCTGGTTTTCAAGATTGCTTTTTTAATAGCAATATATTTTCAAGCTAATAAGGAGAGCAGGTTGGTCAACATGTCTGGAAATATAAAGTTTTTCATTTGAAAATACTAAAGCCCATAATGTTTGATTTTTCAGTGTATGCAGCCATTGTCTGCCATGCTGTGTTGCTCTACAGATTTACCTGATAGAAGCTCCTGCTTCGTATGGTTTTATGTGTAAATGATTTGCAGTCTGACTTTGAACTGCATGGGGATGAAGCTGAAGCATCATTGGCATAAAACTGCAGAAACACATTCAGTTGTGTTATAAAGGTTTTAAAAAGAAAATGTCATATTTCGTCATCATAAATGCTACTCTGTGTTAATGCAATGGAGATCTTTTTTCCTTCTCCATTTTGGCCAGATGGTGTACATCTTTCTTCTACTTATTTCCTGTGATTTTCTTCCAGCAGAGATTGTTATCAATAACTGAAGTAATTAGCTGTGTGAGGTTAATTAGTTCAACTAAACTTAGATATAATTGTGCTGCAGAGATTCACCCAGAAAAAATGACAGCCTCAGGATCTTTTCTGCAGAAATGAGATCATGTTCTACTTCCTGTTTTCCTTCATCTTTTGTTTGAGATGTTTGCTGACATCTTTTACTGCAGGTCCATTAATGGATCTCTACGGGATGCCAGAAGCAGCGCCGTGCACAGCTTGTCTTTAATCTGAGCTCATTGGCTGATGTGACGTTAGGAAGTACGGACTCTCCTGGGTTTGTTCTGCTGCTGCTGCTGCTGAGGGTTTTCATGGAATCTGATCTGAAAGCTTGAGAATAATTCCCGTTGGGATGCGGTTTGTAGGTCATTGTTCTGATACAATTTGTTTCTGGTTTGTTCGGGGCGGGATGCATGCATGTGTCTGAATGTTTGCTGGGTGGGGGAGGGGAGGCGTTCAGCGCTGACCCACAAATCCCTCCCTTTTGCCATCTGAGGGGATTATGGAAAACTAGGGTTAGACTGATATAATGCTGTTCTTTTACTCATGCAAAGTCCTTGCTACTAAAGCAAAAAAAGAAGAAATGATTCATCATCAAAAGCTGAACCTTTTCTGTGAAATATCTGCGCAGAGCAATTAAATAAAGTGCTGTACTTTCAGCCTGAGAGGCTTTGTTTTCTTTCTTTCTGGGATACTTGAGAAGGAACGCTGGGCTTGTAAGGGGCCACCTGCAATAACAAATTACTCCCAAGTGTCCAAGAAACATCCAAAAACAGCCCTCCGGATGATTTCTATCCAGATTTATTCATGTTCTGCACGTCTGGGGGTTCCATGCGAAATCTAGACGAAGGTGTTGCAAGATGAGAAACCTACCTGAGGAGAGCTTCCAAGCAAATTATATTCAGTAGCACTTACTGAAGCTGACAGTTTGTTGCTTGGAGAAATACTTGGAGAGAGACTCTCTGCTCAGAATGGTGTTTTTGGCAGACGAGCTCTGAGCCGTCTTTGATCCGGTTCCTTGGGTTTATATCTGGGTGTCGGGTCTTTATCTGACGTGGAGGTGGAAGCCGAGTGATGATGAGCGAGGAAGGCTGAGTGAAGATAAACGGATCACCGTGTCGTAAGTCAGTTTGGATACAGTTGGCTCTTACCTGCACATGTTTCTGCACTCAGTGTGACAAAGCATCAGTCAGCTGGAAATAAACTACAGGATCATTTTGCTGTAAAGCAGTTGGAGATTCTTGGATGATCACCTCATTACTGTTCCTCACTGCGTTGGTTTCAGCCAACATTTGGCCTTCTGATGAAAGACGGTTTCTGTGTTGACTTGTGTTTGTTTTACAGTAAAAATCTTTGAAGTTTTGTCTATATTTCATGTTACAAAGAACAGAGCGTTGCTGAACTGTGATGAATTCTGGATCTGAGGTGATGCTGTTATGCGTTGTTATGCTTTGGGTTTGGTTTATAATTAGTCACACTGAACCACTAAACAGTCATGGATGTTTCTTTAGTCTCCAGGTTTTACTAGTTTTGGTTTAAATGGCTAACACCTGATAGTCCGGTAGACCCGGTCCGATTAGGAACCAGAACTCTGTCATCTGCTCCACCTCCAGCTACTGTGGTTCTCTCTCTCTGCTCTGAGTCAAACCAACCTGTTCCCCTTCTGGCCTGTGGGGGCGCTGCAGCAAGAACCACTGAAGGAAATGAAACAAAACCCTCTGAAGACCCTGAGCCCAATGTCCTTCTCCACTCTGCTCTGTAAACACCACCACTTTAAAACCTGGAGGCTTTTCTCCTGCTAGCAACAGACTCTCAAACCTGCTCTGGCTTTGGTTGGATTTATTTACCCAGAATGCCCTGTGCTGTAGTCCATTTCCTGCTTTTGGAGTGTTTCCTGGTCCACTTAGTGTTTACATGTGTGACTGGTCACTTCATAATCCACCAATCACTGTAAACAAGTTTTAACTCACATTTTAAAACTATTAAAAAGGTGACATTCAAGCAGCTTTTATTATCTATGAGTAATTGTTACAGTTACCATGGTTACCATTACTTATTGTAATCATGGTTCTCTGAGTTTATCCACAGATACATCCTAACTGCAGTTTTCCAGAAGGCTGCTGATGTTTCCTAATCCAGTCTGTTTGATTCCAGACTGAGGCTGAAATCTGAACAACAAACCAATAAAAAACCTTGTTAAAACAGAAATGTGGGATTCATTAAAATTATATATATAATACCAGCTTAAATGTGATTTTCAAAAGCTACATTTAAGCTGACAAATGTATCTAATCAAAATCTATTCTATAACTTATTGAATATTACTACAGCATTGTCTGTGCTTATGTTGCTTTTAGCTGTTCACATGTGTTTTGTGTAAGTTGGCAGGTTTTAGGAGATGCCTACCGACACCTCTTTGTTCTCTTTACGAGTTTCCCTTTTCTCCCTCTGGACTCCAGAAGACCTGAACGTTTCCTGAGAGCTTGAATGATTCATCTCAGAGTAAACGACGTTACAGGGATCAGTTGTTGTTTTGTGTCTTGCAGTAATGAGAATAGATGTGTAACTGCATAGTTTTACAACTAGAACACAAAGACCCTTGTCTAAGAACTAAAAGTGTCCCAGCATGCTGCGGTTTATTTCAACGTATCCCAGTTGAATCCACATGGTTTAGTGAATGAAAACAAGAATACTTTAAAGTTTCTTGGCTACTTGCAGGCCTGTATCACTAAAAGCTGCAGACTGTTGCTTGAGTCTGCATGTTTGCTGCTATTTCTGCTCGGTGTTGACAGATGTGAAGTGACAGTTCAGAGGGATGGCTGGTTGGTTGCCTCTGATTCCCTTTCTATCTTCTGTTAGCAGCAGATAATGCATCTCTAAATCTTCTTGTGTAAGAGACCTTGTCAACAAATCCAGGGCAGGAAGAGATGACGAATGACGCAAGTGTCTGTTCATTCTTCCTTCCATTCCTTCCTGATTTCCTGATCCCGGACTCTTGGGAGGTCAGCGGCTCTTTCTCTTTGACTCTAATTCCTTAAGGAAAGGTTTCCTGGGAAAACGCGTCTCCTTTTCTCATCCTCATGTTGGCAGCTGACCTGGAAACGGTGCAAAGCGCAGGTGACGCAGGGAGTCGCTTAAGAAGAGACGCTGAAGTGCCCTCTGTTTTATTTTAGATGCAATGAAGGACACGGCTCCATCTGCTTCCTGCCCCAAAGGCTGCAGCATTCACAGCTTGACTTTAGGAACAGAACTGACTGAGCAGAAGAAAGAGTCACCACCTTTTCATGTTGTAACAAACGTTTCTGCTGAAAATATTTACACATCTGGTAGATTCATTTAAGGACACGTTGAGCCAGACATGGGTGGAAATGAAGAGGAGAAAATAAAATCCAAAGATCTTTATTTAACTGAAAGTTTGCAAGACAGCCAAGTAAATTAGAATTTATCCAGAAAAATGAACTTAGGAGAAGCTAAGTGTGCTCAATGATTTCAAAGTTAGCAAAAACGCTGAAGTGCTTAGCAGAAAATCAGCTCTGCTATTAGCTCGTTAGCCCCTGGTCTCCATACTTTGTGAAAATACTGAACCATCATTAAAAATATATAGATAATTTCCTAATCACATTGACAAAAGGTACAGCATCGGTTCAACATGGGGGGCATTAAATGACCCACAGCCTAAGGAACAAGGTTAGGAAACGGACCCAGTTCACTCAGCAGGTTCCTGTTGTTGGCTTCATCAGTCAATGAGCCAATTAGGAATGCATGGCACACCTATTTGTTGAAGTCCCTCAGGAAGCCGTTAGTTTCTCAGGAGGGTCTTCCTTTCCTCCACTTCCCTCAGATCCATCCGTCTCCCTCCTCTTGTCTTTGGTTCTGCTGCACCTGTCATCTCTATTGTCCTCCACAGAGGAAGAGTGAAGCAGGCAGCCATGCTTCTGTGACCTTTTTAATGCACATCTTCCTAGGAAGGGGGTGATGGGTTTTGTTCCTTGGACTTTTCTTACCAGGTTGCAGAGCAGTCAGTAAGAGGAAGGCGTGGTTCCCACCGCTCGCTGGATGTGATTGTGGACCACACATGGTCGTACTTCAGGGCTCACCAAAACCCTGAGCCTGGGTCGGCGGGCACAGGCACCGGGTCCCCAGCACTGCCTCCTTCAAGCAGCCATAAAGAACCCTCCAGCCCTTTTGTCTGCTGGCTTTCACTACGCCTGAGCTCCTCTGGGCCCTTTGTCCGGCATTCTGGGGGCCGGTGCCTCCGAGTCCACTCCCTCAGCTTTGTTTGCTGCACCTACAATATGCCACCAACAAGTATTTCAGAAATGTAATGAATGCATTTCTTTCTGTTAGCCTGAATGCGCCAAAGTAAAGAGCGAAGTAAGGAGGCTTGTGGTTTTCTGGGCCTCTCAAGGTTTTGCTAATGATTGTTGGTATTGAGCTGGGTTGATCATGTGGATTATTCATTGGGTAAAATTCAACCAGAAAGGTTTTTTTCTTTGACAATGTTTGCTTCAGGTTTAGTTAATTTCCTTCATTTGTGGTGAAATTATAATTTAACTATAATGTCATGCTTGAATGGATTGAAAAGGCCAGAAACAGGCGTCAGAATAATTGAAAAGTAACATGCCTCATGCCACTCTGTCTTTATTTTAAAGTTATAAATGTTTTCATGAGGGCTTATGACGTTTGCTTCCTCGATATGTTTTCTGTTTGATGATGTTCATGAGGTTTCTCCGTCACACCCTGAGACTTTAGTACCATAAAACACACTGGAAAAAATATATTCTATTTGAAATTCAGCATATTCATTTTAACAGAGGTTTTCATTTTGTTTATATCATAATGAGTTTTTTCCCTTATCATATAAACAGTAGTTATATATTTGTATTATGCCAGTGCTTCTGAATCATTAAAGAACTAAATCTTGTTCTAAATGAAGCTGGACTTGATTTGGTCCACATTTTGTCAGATCTGTATCATCGTCAGCCTCATTATTCTCACAGAAAACGTCTCAGCTCTGCTACACAGCAGCAGTTCAAACCGTGTAACTGCTTCAATGTCATATTGTAACTTTAACCTTCCTGACTTTCCAGGCATCTGCCTGTTATTATCTTTAATGCAGTATCAGGGTGGGACGCTGTGTCATCAATTGCCTGATCTTTAATCGTAAATGACTCTTAAATTGGATCGGCATCTGGGACAAAACGATTCCCAGCTTTTCACTCGGTACTCATGACTCAAATTGGGCTGATCTCCTCCTGGAGTTACTGAACGCAGGTCCTTCAGACACACTCAGGAACCAGAAAACAAGCAGCTGTGTGTTTAAGCCTCGGTTTCCCTGAGGAGAGCAGCTGATTAGATTACTATCGTGTGATACCTACTTTTAGATGAGATGCCCATAAAACACACTGATTTCTTCTCATTCTGTCCCAGTGGTTCTGTTTGGCTCATTCCACTGTAATTTGAATGATGGTCTCATCAGGATGAATAATTACTTTGCTGCTGAGGTTTTTTAGTTTGGACCTGTTGTAGGAGGGATTTTCTTTAGGTTCAGGACGGTCTGTGTTAAATGCTTTTAGAAAATCCAATACTGCTGACGGTTGCAGAATTGCTGCATCTTAGTGCAGAGTTCAATTTAGCCCAACAATGGGAACAGAAGAAAATTGCCTCTGAATGTTATTGCTTGAAAGGAAAAAAGATTAGCTATGGGGAGCCTTTGTGACCAAATGGAGGACAAGTTGCAGAGGAAACCTTCCTGTTGGAGGAGGATGACTCTTCTGTCTGAAGACCTAAACTATTACCTTGGGTACAGATATCCACATGTGACCTGCTTTCCTTCACTAGCTGTGTGCGCAAAACGTCGATATTTTCGATATTTCTTTTTGTTAATCGCTAAAAATAAGAAATGCAATTAAAATCATGTGAATAAGTCTGTTCACACAATAAGTGAATAAAATCATGGTAATGATGATGTAGACGTCGACATGAGATGTTTTCAGCCATCGGAGAAGAAGTCAGTCGACGTCTTTCAGCCGTTGGAGCAACAAGCTCCTTATTGTAGTCGGTGAATTTACGAAAGAGTTTTGGATTCGACTCTTGGATGATGAACTCAGCTCTTGACGGACTCTACGATGCAGAACCGTCTGGTGGAGCCAGCTGTGTCCAATCAGGCCAGCGGCTACAAACAAGCATGTTGTTGCTGGATGCAAACTGCTGTAATTCATGTGATGTGAAGAATTGTTTTCACTGCAGTTTTATGAAATTAATTTCACTGTGATGAAAAAACCCACCTCATCCTTATGCAAAAACTTTTTATCGAAAAACATGTTTTTCAAATTGGTAAATTTATTTTTATAATTCCAACGTGTCATTTTTTCATCAGTGGAGACTCAGCATGGCTGCCATCTTCACTCAGCTTTTCAACCCTAGTCTCAGTTTTATGGGTGTGAGGTCAGAGCTTTGGGACGACTTTGTTGTCCTTTAGCTACTTTATGACCACTTTAGCTGAATGTTTGGGTCAGATTTAACTTCCTGCCTTCAGATGAGGCTTCCATCCAACTGTCATGTAAATTTTAAGCAAACATTTAAACTGCAGCAAAAGAGAGAATGAGAATTATAATTTATACTTCTATAGACTCTTGCATCTATTGGTTTGGAGTGAACCAGCCAAACTACACGAAGCACAATTTCATGTGTTTCTTCTCCTTTTTAGCGTCTGATGCTGCCTTGCTAGCTTCCCTTTAACCTCCAAACTGGACCGCACCGTTCCAGTTTCATGAGGACACGTCTCCACAAACTAAACTCTTTGTCCCTGCGAACATTTCCAAAGCGTTATCTGGCTTTGCCGTTATGCTTCTTCCTCTCTGAACGGCCTTTCAGCCCATGTAGCTACAGGAGCCGGTGGACGTTTTCTCTGTGAATAATGAAGCTCTTTGACCAGCTTCACCAGCATCTTTGCTTTTTCTGTTCTGACTCATTTGCACATTTCTCACCCGTCCAACTTGGAGAAATAAAACCCAAATGAAACGTCTGCCTTCTGCATTATACCAAAGATAATAACAGCGAACTGCTCAGCAGCTCTTCAGGAATCATCTGAGCGCGTGGAGTTATCTCGTGTCAGGCCAGCGTTTACTGCTGCTGATTTAAGATTCTGCTCTTTGTAAATGGAAAAGTCAGTGGAATACAGAGTCTGTAAAAAGCACAAGCCATGGTTTCAGGGGTGGTGCGGTTTGGGTGATTTGGTGGCTGTAAATTGTTAAATGGGCTCCTTTGCAAAAATGCAAATTGACACCATGTGGAAGACAAAGCATTTAAAAACACGCAAGAGGCTATTTGTTCTCCTCTTGGACATGTTTATAGGTTTACGAGGCATTGCTCTCACGCAACGGCAAGCTGCACTGGAGATATTTAGGTTAGTTGTTTGTTTTCCTCTCCTCTGCTCAGCTGTCTTCCTGGTTTAAATGAACGCTGAAACTTTATTTACCAAATGGAAGAAAACGGTGGACTTGAGGTTTCATTTTCTTTTGCTGTAATAACATAATTATAGTCTCATATTTTAAGTTAAATATTGTTTCTAAGTTTCTCTGATTGGCCTTTTTAGAAACGATTTGAGAGCAATAAAAGGTTAATCAGTGTTCAGGATGCTGATCAGCTGTTACGGTCACAATGTGCTCCTGATCTGATCTTATGGGTCCAGTGAGAAAAGGAAATGAGTCAGAGGTGGGTTATTCATTCACACCTCCCAAAACAAACCGGACTTTCTAGGCAAACGGACTGGAGTTGGATTAAAGCGAACTGAGCAGGTCTGGTGTGAATGCACCATTAAACAGCAGCAATGGTTTGATAAGGGCTCCATTGCATAAGACTCCTCTCTACCGGACACCAAGTGTCCCATTTCATGGTTTCACTGAGGTGTTGATATTAAAACGGAGACACTGCTGCAGTGAGAAGAACAGGTAGCAAACAGCTGGTTCAAATGTAGCAGCTCTGAGAGGTCATTAACGATGACTTCTCGTCTTTCCATCACTGCTGTTTTCAGAGGAACTTCCTGCACTTTATCTCCCTGCAGTAAACCCCTGTGAGCTCTGCTCTGATGTCCCCTGATGCAGGCTCATGCTGCCGGCTGCGGCTCGTAAAACCTTTTCCTTGCAAACAGGTTTAGGTAGAGCGACAAGCAGAGTGCTCTGTCTCTGCCTCAGACATTATCTCTGGCATACAGGCTTTCTGCGGGTCCATCTGGCTCACACAGGTCCTTCTGACCCGCTCTGCAGGTCAACATCCTCTGAACCCAAACTAGAATGTAAACAGGCTGCTGGTATGAAGGGCTGGATGGGCCTTGAATGAAACGCAAACACAAGAGTAACCTCCCCTCGCTTGATCTGCCTCTCCATGTGAAGAGAAGCACCCTGAACACGAGAGGAGGAACGAATCAAACAAATTTATTACCATGTGGCCAGAAAGGTCAGACTGTGACAAAAGCCTCCTGTTGTGAGCAGGAGAGCTGCAGAGCCCCCCCCCCACGCCGGGCCTGAGTGACTACCTCAGCATTAGACATGGGACAGGCTGGGAGGAAACAAACACGAACTGGAACCAGTCCCACCACTGAAAACCTGCCGTCTCACTGGAATGGAACGTTTACCAGTTTGGATGCGTTTTCCAAATTCCACTTTTGCAGTCGGGACACAGTTATGTAATCATTAATTATAAATTCAGTTACATTTAATCATCTGAGTTTCAATCTGTATTTGTCCTAAAACACGTCTTTCTTGTAAAGCTTTAGTTTTAGTTAAGTGGTTAATAAGTGAATATTTTATTTAGATGAACTATTTTGAATTGGCAGTGGTAAATGCAAACCTCTTGAATTCATTCTAATGAGTTATTCTGTAACTAGATTCACTGGTTTTGGTTTTTGTTTTAACTCTCTGACCTGCTGCTGCAGATTCTGTCAGATTGTGATTGTTATATATACATATAAAAGATAAAACTTTCGAAAAAGGATTAAAGGAAAGAGTCGGATTAGCACAGCAGGATCAGAGAAATTCACTTTAACTCTGAGGATCTAAAAGGCTTCCAGATATGTGCCAGAAGAGACACTTTGCTTTACTCTGTTCATCCTTCTTGTTATCTGCTGAATGCTTTGCTCTCTCTCAGCCTGGATTGAGCCAGTGCTGTGCAGGTTTTGTTGGCGTTAAATGCTTATTACAATCGAACTCCAGTCCGTTTGCCTAGAAAGTACAGAGACAAAAACTTTCCGGAAACACGAAGCGGGATACCCTGGTTTCTCCGTTTGCACTCTAAAAATACGCCTGAGCCGCTTTGTGATATTAGATCTGGGTGATGATGACATATAACTCACAGATGTTCAATCACTTTCACCAAACTTTCACCAGACTGAATTTTATTTTAACAGATGGAAACAAATGGAAATCTTTACATGCCTTGTATTTTAAAAGCATTAGAGCACAAACTTCTAGACTGGATCAAGTTTACTTTTTTTGTGTCTTGAGATGTCATGTGTTGTGAATTGGAAATAAATAAATTACATATATGTGTGTGTGTGTGTGTGTGTGTGTGTATATATATATATATATATATATATATATATATATATATATATATATATATATATATATATATATATATATATATACACAGAAATTAATCTAAACTGGACCTTCAATCGTGGACCAGTAAACAGTGTTTACTGTTTTATTGGCAGGAAGGATGGAGATGTTTTGCGCTGTACTGGTTTAACTGGACCCATAATAAATCTGCCTGGTGATCTTGTAATGCAGCAGTTTTACATGAATTAGGAGGATTTACGGTTAGGATTTGAAAATCAAATCTGTCTATTTCTTTCATGTCTGCTTCTTCCTCCTTGTGTTTTCTGGTGCCAGATTATCAGGAACCCTCTCCATGCTTTTCCACAGTGGACCCCCACCGAGGTGGATTAGATATAAAATATAACACAGAAAATAAAGTTTAGGGAACTGAAATCCCTTGGAGTAACACTACTTGGCACTACTGACTGGCATTTGCAAAGTGGCCAATCCAGGAGCAGCATTTATTCTTATTGGTGCCGATTGGCTGAACAGTGGAGAGAAGAAAGTCTGTGATACTGTAGTGATAAGACGGTTTCCACTGTGTGCATTGATGCATGTTAAGCTATATTTGGTGTTTGAACTATTAAAACAAGAAGAGCATACATCAGTGACCTCTTCCACCCTACACTGGGCCGACCTCCTCTGTGTTTCGGAGGATATTAAAGTCGTAGTTTGGTCATGCAGCTTTTTCTGCCTGGTTTCTCATCTTGGACTCATTGAGTCGCTGAGTTTGGAAAATCCTGATGACGTGATGACTTGTCCTGGGCTTTCAGTCTTTTTCTAATATCCGGCCTGGCCTCATGTTTGCTCTGGTTGGTTGGTTGCTGCACCAGCAAATCAATCTTTTCCTTATTGGTGCGGCCTTTTTTTTAATTTTTTGTACCTCCATCCTAATACTGCATTCATCTCATGACTGAAACTTGCTTCGCTGACAAAGTGGTTTGCTCTCTCTTGATTATTTCTCATCATAAATCTTACTGTGCATTTTTTATGGACTTGGCTAGAATCTGCCTGAAAGCAAACTTTCTCAAATTAGTTTTTTATTGTGAACAAAGAAACTCCTTGTCATTCAATGAATAGTTCTTTATTAGTAAGTTACCCTTTACTTAGAAAGCCCAAGCTTTTGGAAAGTTACCAACTGAAAAATGTCTCTGCCTCAGTCATCATTGTGACCAGCTGAGCAGGAACGACGGACTGAGCCTCATGAATGAAATCCAGACACGCTGTGGAGGGAATGATGGCTGCAGCCTTGAAGCACAGCTTCAAGAAGAAGTAAAAGTTTTTCAGTGGCCTCCCTAGTTAGAGGCCACATGATCTTTTTGCTCCTGTGGGAGTCGGTGTAAAGGCTGGCGGTTTGGGGAGGAATGTGCTCCCGGCTGGAAAACACTCGCAGTCCACACAGAGGTCCTTCCTGCTGCCATTTCTGCTTAGAGCCTGATCCGAGCCAGCAGCCCAGAGCTGGCCTTGCTCTCCAGATGGCCTCCATTCTGGTACAGGATCAGGGGATGATGGTGATGATGGTGATGGTGATGAACATCCACATGGATTAATGATTTGCCCAATGGTGGACACCAAAATTAGCTATGCTCACCCTAAAGCACTAATCATAAACATCAGTTCTCATGTTAGTGATTAATGAATCTGTACATCTCATGTTTGTTTGGAGCTGCTGGACAAACAGTCTTCACCCCGTCAAAATAAGAGCATGGATATAAACATCTACTTCACGAATTCCCAAACCAAAACTTCTACCCAAATGTCACTTTACTTACCTGAAAGTTTACAAAACAGTCAAGTACATTAGTGCTTTAGAATTTAAAACATGATTTCTTTATTAATTAGCTCTGCTATAAACGGATTAGACGGACCCAGCACTGGATTAGCCATATGTTCAGGGAGCTGCCTGAAATCCCTGCTGTAGGTTATAATGCAAACGATTCTCATTTATCTGCTGAGTGAGTTTAAAAAGCCCGTCTTTATTCTCCGTTACTCGGCTGTGAGCCTGTCAGGTGCTGCTTGGATCTGCGACACATGAGCAGAAGAAAGTCCGAGCAGTGAAACGTGTGCTTGGCAGCTCATCATGCCAGGATGTAAGAGCTGCTGGCTTCTGACAGCCTCACTCTGCCGATGTGTTCAGCTTGGCTGCCAGAAGAATCCGGTGTGGTTTTTCAGCAGCATTAATGCATCTAGCTGCAGTGGCTCGGCAGCACCAAGCCAAGCTGAATCCAGAAAAGCTTTGACATGTCATGGAACCATTAGAGCCTCATATGAACCTCCTGGGCTGGAATAAAGACCTCACTTGACAAATAGACTGAAGAAAATGAAAGGCATGTCTGAGGATGGAGTAGAGAGCTGAGCTGCACCACCTCCATCATTGAGACCAGAGAAAATGCAGAAACCCGATTGGCTGTGTGCTGAGGAGCTCAGCAGTTTGCTCCCATCTCCCTGCTGATTGTTGCAGCGCTCTTCCAGGCTTCCTGCTGGCTACTAACATTTGAGAGCTACAATTTCTACTATTTCACCACATTTTATGATTTGATGAATGCTGCAATCTATGGTTGGAGATCTCTGCAGCATCCCAACAGACTAAGAGGGATTTCACTTTCATTATGACCGAAGGAAGACGTCACTGGGTGTTCTCCATGCCTGCATTTTGAAATGGGTCTGTAACCAAACATCACCCATAAATTTAATAAAAAATCATTTTGAATACAACAAAGTGCTGCAGTTTAAAGGTTTGCAGGTTCAAGATTTTTACTGCTTTCCAAAATCTTAGACTGAGCGTCATAAGACTGTTGTTTTCAAGCTGTCATGGTGATGCTCGTTATAGAAAAGTGATGGTGCTAAAGTCTTTATGACTGTGTTGAACTTTGGTTTCTGAAGTCAAATGACCTTCTGCATTGGCCACACACACGGTTTATGATAAATGTTTATTTCTGCTGTGTTTTGAAGGCCGCCTGCCGGAGCGGATCAGGTCTGCAGCTGCAGCATCGGATAAGCTGAATATGTTTCTTATGAAGGAGCTTGTCCTCATATATTCTCTTATAAATATTAAACTTTGTGTCTTTGGGAGTAAAAGATGTTTTAAACTCCAAGTTAGAGCTGACACTTATTGCTCTCTTTTTTCTTTAAAGATTCCTAATAAGCCTGGTGTTAAAATTAAGACTATTTCATGCCCAGCAGTAGCTACTTCTTTGTCACAGGAAGCCTAATCTACTGATCTGACTAATGATAGGCCGGCGCCGGCAGCTGAGCGGTTCACACTGGGAGGGGAGACGGAGAGCAGTAACTCACATTAACTTTGGAGAAGCTGAAAACCCACTGGGCTGACTTCTTCTGCTGCTGGTGAAAGTTCAGTAAAGTTCATTTTAGTGACTAGGTTTTTACAGACTAGGTTTGAAATATTCTGCTTTTGGGGTAGAGCAATCCAGTCCTTGTTGAAAGAGTCTTAGACTGACACTCTAAGTGTTGAAGTTTTTAAAGTAGATCAAATTAAAGATACTATTAGTAAAGTAGAGAGACAATAGCGGAAAAACTTTAGCCGTCTGCTGATTCAGAAACCAACTTCATGCTTGGTGTGATGATGGATTACAGGAAACTCAGTCAAAAGGACATCATGCCGTCCAATGGATGTCGTTACAGATATTGCATCTCAAACATTTTCATTTCTAAAATTTGGGTTAAAGAAAAACAAGAAAACTCACTTTGGCTACCAAGGCTAATGCTAACATATCTAAGCTAAATGCCAGAATAGGAAGAAGGAAACCCAGAGGGTGACCAGCCTCAGCATGCTAGTCACTAGCTTCTCCAACGTTAACGGTAGCAGGGATGGATGGATCTGACCTCCTGCAATAAGGAAGTAGCCACCACTGGGTGTGCAGTAGTTCTAGTTTTGCCAATAATCCTGAGCTATGATATTAGTGCTCGAGAAATAAAATTTTTTCCACAACATGCTGCACAGAGAACCTTTTCACCCACGTTATGCACAGTTTTCTGGTGACTCTCCTCCACATTCCAGTTGTTCAGAGACGCAGCTGGTCTGTAGCAGCATCATCCTGACTGAGCAAAGCCAGAGTCAGGTGGCGTGCTGCAGGTGGGGCAGACACGCCGTGCTGCAGGTGCAGGAAAATTTATGTTTGTTCACATTTGGAAAAATTCAGATTGTTCATATTTAGAGTTTCCACTTTTATCCTGGTAAGAAATCAGGATATTTCATTAAACTTTCACACTAGTTGATGCTGTATTTAACAATCTGAATCCTCTGGAATATGAAGCCAGCTGCACTGGGCCGATGACCGATGTTTGGTCTGCTGTCCTTTTAATGCAAGCGAGACACTGCTGCAGAAGTTATAGCAGAAAATGTAGCAGTAGAGAACAACAGAAGTTTAATGATCAATTTAACTTTCTTCTTGACAAAGGATCGTATTTTAAAAACCGATTCATGTAGATTTAATTTAAAAACATGGCTGTCTTATTTCATGCATTCATACCTTTAAATGTGTTTAACTTCACTTCTCTTTCCTCTGATTCAATTTTTGTCCCACATAATAAAAATGTGATGAATTGCATGAGGAGACCCCCCCCACCACACACACACACACACACACACACACACACACACACTTCCACCTTTTCTCCACCCATTTCTCCTTGAGCTAATTACGTGTGTAAATTGTGACTACCACAGGGAGATTACAACCTTGTTCGCTCGGTTTGTTATCACTTGTCATGTGTCATTTATCAAACTTGCAATTACAACACCTCCGCTCGGCTTCTGCTGCAGCTTCTCTCTCACAGGGGGGCTCATTAAGCAAATTGTAACCATCATTGTCTGAAAGGAGAGCATGATGGGCGTGCTGCTCTGTCAGAGAGCAGGAAACGTTGGACAAGGCCTCGCTGTCTCTGTAAGGACTCCTGGAGAGACACACACCCTCCCTGACCCCTGACCCCTGCTGGCGGTCCCAGCAGCCATTCACACACACAGCTTGTGGCTGATGAAGCAGCATTGGGTCAGGTCACGCAGGCTCATCCCACACAAAGGGCCGGTCCAATTGTTCCTTTTGGTGAATGCTGCTGCCTACAAGGAGAAACCCAACGTCCACATTTGTTGTCCTTAAATACCTTTAAACATGGACGTATCAACCGCTTTGCCCTGCTGGTCCTGATCCTGGCAGCAGGAGCAAACAGCCTCCCAGAGCCGTCCTCTTTCTAAACTCTTCCTTTCCTCCCGTAGTGTGTTTTCCTGACCGCCGATTTCGAGCCGTTCTCCAATGCTAAAGGCAACAACTCGTAAAGCTCTGCTGTGATGACCGTCCTGCTCAGATCTTTAATTAAAATACAGATTTATTTGATTCAGTTCAGCTAAAAGATACTTTAAATTTCCCAGAGAGACAGTAAATGTTCCCAATTAAATGTTGCAGCTCGGATCATAGAAGTATCTTCAGAGAGTTGTTGTGGATGATGATGCTAATCCAGTAACAGTCAGTCCTGCAACAAATCTGAAGAGGCCTCTGACTGAAGACCATTTCTGTATGACAGTCTGAAGATTAATATTCCTCAGTAACACTATCAGTTGTTAGCTAGCACTGCTAGTCTTCATCTCTCTATGTGGCCGTAGTGAGCTACGGCCACATAGAGGAGCTTTTGGTTCCTCTCTGGATCCATGAATCCCAGATTCAGTTTTGTCTCTTTGGTTGTTGGAGCAAACTAGTTGTTTTAAATTTGGTCCATCCATTAAATCCAGCTGGCCAGTAAAATGTGACGTTAGCCAGTAACCAGACGATTCTTGATGCTCAGTTCCAATTTGTTTTGCTGAAATAATTTTTTTTCCCGTTCGTTCATTCTGATTAAATGAATCAGACTTCTTTGTGAGTAAGTATGCTGTTGGACCAGTTTGTGATGCGTTCACTGACTCAGACTGTTTTCATTACTTCATTATTATCATCTTCAAACATTGTTTACATCCATCTGGTTTCTCCTGGAGCAGAATTATGCTGCACGTCTCACAGCGACGACGTGAAAGTCGGATAAAATGCAACATGACCTTCAGAGTGCAGATGCTTTGAATACTATCAGGAACGATTTGGTTCCATGCGACACAAACTGGGTTTTTTGGTGGTGAAAAGATCAGAATTTTTCCATTCAGACTAAATGAAAAAATCAGATTTTCATCCTCCTGCTGTTTGAATGCGGCTTCATTTCTGGTTTGGTGTAGCCATGTGATCACTTTTTCTGACTGTTATTGTAAACAAAAATTAAATATTGTCTTTTCTGCTGGTAGAATGTAGAGGATCATATGTATGTTTTGCTCATTTAGCTACTGATTTGAGTCACATATCAACGTTTTTCTGTTTTCTCTTCCCAGCCGAGCCATTAAGACCAATCAGGACCTGCTTCCGGAGACGCCCTGGACCAACATCTTTTACGATGACTTCTGGGGAACCCTGCTGACCCACAGCGGCAGCCACAAGTCCTACCGGCCCCTCTGCACCCTGTCCTTCCGCCTCAACTACGCGGTGGGCGGCCTGGAGCCCTGGGGCTACCACGCGGTCAACGTGGTGCTGCACGGTGCCGTAACCGTCCTGTTCACCTCTCTGGCCCGCCTCCTGCTGGGCGGCGGGCCGTGGAGCCTGCTGGCCGGCCTGCTGTTCGCCTCCCACCCAGTCCACACTGAGGCGGTGGCGGGCGTGGTGGGGCGGGCCGACGAAGGCGCCGCCCTGTTCTTCCTGCTGTCCTTGCTGTGTTACGTCCGTCACTGCGGGCTGCGGGGCCGCGCCGGGCCCTGGCGGCTGGCAGCGTGGCTCCTGAGCAGCCTGGCCTGCGCCGCCTGCAGCATGCTGTGGAAGGAGCTGGGAGTCACCGTCCTGGCCGTGGCGGCTTTATACGACGTCTGCGTCTTCCACAGACTCAAACTGAGACAGACCATTCTGCTGCTTTACAAGGTAAAACTCTTTGCTTCTGCCTCAGAGGGAAGGGAGGTGGGTCACACAGAGGTGTGTTTGCAGCGTTGGTTTATTCCGAGTGTGTGAACAGCTGCATCCTTCGGGGATCACTGGCTGGTTTCATGTGTTTGCAAAAAAAGCAAACAAATCTGAACAAGCAGAGCAGCGCTGATGGTTTACAGCTCTTCATTTGCTTCTGGTGGCTGATATGAGAGGAATATCTTTATGTCTGGCATGCAAACAAACAGCTTTTCATAATAAAAGCATGACAAAATGACACCTTCATCTTTTTGGGATTTTATCTGCAGGACAAAAAGTGATGATATTTATCTGGATTCGGTGTCCATCCAGATTCAGTTTCTGTTTCGATATGGGGCAATCATATTAATGAATGTAAAATGTTGCCTTAATTACATCAGATTAATTAGAATCCAAACAAATAACACAACATGCAAAAATAACAGACAAGAAAGGCAATAAAAACATTGTAGGAAAAGTATTTTATGACATCAATGAAAAGGCCTCGTGTCTTTTGAGATGTTTATAAATTGATATTTGCCATAAAATATTTGCAGAAACAGGAAGTTCCTGAAAGGCACCTGGTGTTCTTTAAGCTTCCAGCAGAGATAGGTGGCGCTCTCTCTAACAGGTGATGTGTCTCTACACTGATAAAACATTCTGTGAAAATGAATATTTTCACAGTCTGCCCTGGAGCTCCGCCTCGTTCCATTTGTACCGCTTTGCTTTTTAATAAAATCCTCAAAACAAGACCTGATGGATTATTAACGACATTTTCTCAGTTAGCATCATAATGATGTAATGAAAACTCCTTGTTGCCGTAGCGCCCGGTCTGTTCAGAAGACCTTTTCTCCATAAGCACCTGTCAGAAGCGTTTTCCATTTTCTGCCTGTTTGTTGGTCCATATTTTCCCCAACATAGCAGATCCAACAAGATGGCTCCCCAGGCTGCTCTAAACCAGCCAATGGGAACGAG
Organism: Poecilia latipinna; assembly: GCF_001443285.1. Classification (NCBI taxonomy): domain Eukaryota; kingdom Metazoa; phylum Chordata; class Actinopteri; order Cyprinodontiformes; family Poeciliidae; genus Poecilia; species Poecilia latipinna. The sequence goes on from NW_015113030.1 coordinate 115,598, forward strand.
CGCTGCTGAGAACAGAGCTGCACAGTATCAGGAAAACAATCGTGATTAATTGATTATCAAAATAAAATAAAAAATAGCAATTGATTAATCATTTACACGAATATACAAACTCTAAAAATGATCATTTGCTGAAACAACAGGACAGTAATTCAATCAAAAATGTACAAAAAATCTATATATTTTACATTTAAGATGAAAAACCTTAATTTTCCGTAAACCCAGAACTCTCCTAGCGTCAGTTTTAACTTCACCTGATTCAAATTCTGATAAAGAAATCTCAACATGAGCACCTTTTACTTTCCAGTTATTAATCCAAAACCAATCACCAGATCAGTAAACAGTATTTTGTTTAGCTGCAGATGCATCCTTTGCTACAGATGATCAGGTGTTCACTAAAGGAATGCTAGGTACTAAAATCTTTGTTTTCTTAAAAAATATTTTTTTTCTACAGTGGAGAAATCAATGAATATTCACATTTTGAAATGTAAATGCAGGATTTATCTTTTTATGGAATCAGAGGTCATACATAAGTGGAAAGTCCAAACGTCACACCATCCTGCTAAGATTTAAAGATGTTATTATCCACCTAATATAAACCTTTTTGTTCCTGTTAAAGCCAATAAATTATCTTATCATAGAATATTCTTAAAACTTGATCTAATATTTCCTTTCTTAATCTAAATATTCCTCATTATATTTTATATTTGCTCACTCGTTTTGCAACTCCTGAACTCTTTCAGCGTAATTTTGTAGATATTTAACTAAAATGTTAAAAGCTCAGTAGTTCATATCTTCAAAGTCGTATTTATGGTAGACGGTGATGATTGGTTATGACTGCAGCATCAACAAAGTTCACCAAGATCAGATCTCAGATGAAAGGGTGAATAAAATGACACCAAATCAGTTTGTTCTGCCCAAAGACAAAACATGAATTATGATCATTAGTTCTGCAAACACTGCAGCTGTCGTCCATAAAGGGGGAGATGACACACTGTGTGAGTTCTCCTTTTATTTTGGAGATCTTCCTCCTCCTATGAGGAGAGGAAGTAGTTAAAGCAGAACATTTCTAAAGTTAAAATGTGACGCAGTTTGGTTCCTGAAGCCTGTCATTTAGAAAACCTCCATCAGACGCAGTCATGCTAACTTCCTGTCCCGGTGAGCGAAGCACAGAGACATGGAGGAGTGTTTCTGAACCAAACGGCTGATGATCCGTCACATTCAGAGCGTTTTGCTTTCTGCCCGTTAGTGTGAGGCCTGGCAGTCGATGAAGAGGAGCTGCTCTTCTGGAGTCTAAGTTGGTTAATTGTTGGATTAAAAAATACATTTGCATCAGGCAACGAGATTCATCTGGAGACCTTTGAGTAGATTTATCCTTTATATGGAAATGTTAGGTCCTAAAATATGAAGAAATGCTGATTTTTTGGTGAACGGAATCTTTAAAGAGATTCAACCAAACTGTAAAATCTCTGTAGATGGAAATGTTTCTGATTTCTCCTAACCAGAGTGATGAAGCCACTGACTTTAGAAAATCTCAATGTTGTTATGTACAATATTTCACAGTAACACACCATCAGCTGTTAGCAGCTCTGCTAATCCATCTCTTTTGCTTTTGCTCCTCTTCAAATCTCCATCTGGCAGAGAGACGATGGAGAGATGGTTGAACTTCCTCCTCTCTCTCTGCATCCATGAAGCCTCCTTTTCAGCTCCTCTTATTATTTGGGGTCAAAGTTCAGTTATTGAGATGCTAATCAGTGTACCTTGTTGCCATGGTTACGCATTAAAATAACTGTCTGAAAGTAAAAAGCCAAGAGCAAAACTCACAGTAGAACCAGAGAGAACAACTGACCGAACAGCAACAATTCGACCAGAAAATCCTGAACAAACGTCTGGAAAAACAGAAGAAATGAAAAGCAGCAGAGCGGCTCCAGCATGCTGCCGCCGGAGCGATGCTGCTCCAGAGTTTGGCGAGTGGCTCCAGCATGCTGCCGCCGGAGCTCCAGAGTTTGGCTGGCAGTCTTGATCCAACGACGGTACAACTATGCCTTAGATTCAGTTTAGTTTTAAAAAGCAGCAGCTCCCTCCTGCTGCAGGTCTTATGTTTGGTTTGAGTCCAGCAGCTTGTACAGTTTGGTAGTTTTACAATGTCTTCTAATTAGCTCTTTCCACATTATGTGATGCCTTGAAAAGTGGAGAAGAGTGTCATTATGTTGTTTACTCAGATGGACCGTTACTATCTGATTCCCTCCAGTTTGCAGCTTATTAACCCCGTCACGGCCACATGCTACGAACTCAGGCAGCGAGTTGATGGAGTTCAAATGTAACGTATTGATGCCATAATCATGCTTAATGTGGAAAAACGGGCTCTTTATGAGGCTCTTTCCTGCACAGCGTTAGTTAATAGGCTCGTTTTCTATGCAAGACGCTGAAAGTCGATTAGAGCTCCTAATTTAGCTGAGGAACAAATGCAGTCAGACGGTGTTTAGCAGATACAGAGCTCTGTTCTGCATCTCTACTAACCAGTAAAATGAACGTTAAACTCGTGGAAAGGACCCTGAATGTAAGAGCTGTGATAGGAAAACAATTCCTGTTCGGCAGGCGGTCCAGTGTAAACGCCTCCAGGAAAACTCGGCTCTGTGCATCGCCTCTTTTCTCTGGAGTTCAGCATCCACTGTTCCTGTGACTGAAGTCACATTTTTAACTGGGAGGGGAATATGTTTGTGATTTCTGGAGCATTCAGCATCAGCCGGACTCCTGAGGGGCCATCGCTTCCAACACGACCGCGGCGAACTTCTGAAAACGCTCCGCTGAAACGTAACGCTCTGAAACAGTAAACTGGAGGAAGCAGACTCATCTTGTTGATGTCATGTCAGCCCCTTGCATCCATCCATTCCTTCAGTGCTATGAACGCTTCCATGGAAACTCCAAATATTACTCCAGAATCATCAAAGTGCACAGCAGAAAAATAATTCCCAGATCTGGGATGAGACCCAGCTGGCCCTGAGTGGAAGTCAGGCTGCATCTTTTCTCACCTCCTGTTTTCTGTTCGCACTTCTCCCGTTAGTTCAAGGTCACTGCTCAGGGCGCGCTCGTGTGCGTGCGTGTTTGTGGGATGCAGCTGATGGCGTTTACATAGGCGAAGAGCTCAGGTGTTTCAGAGTGGGTCGTGTCAGAGAGGCCAGACCTCAGGAACGCTGGAAAGCCTGAGAGCCGACAGAGTTCCAGATGTGAGATGTTGCAGTTTCTCTGCAACATATTTTTCATGGATGTTAATCAGCGTTGTCCAAAGTGTGGCCCGGGGGCTGTATGTGGCCCTCTGGATGATTTTGTGTGACAAATAAGATCTGTAAGCAGAGGCAATGGTCAACTTTTTTTATTTCTTTTAGCTCGACAAATTTTACAGACCGATTATACCTTAAAATGACAACAACAAAAAAAAGTTTGATTCAACACAAGTTTCCTATTCATTGACCAGGTTTTTGCACTTGTTGCTATTTTGTAATATTATATTACCACAAACTTCCAGAAACTCTTTCTCAGATTTGGGCTGAGAAACCAATCAACCCCTGAAAAAATCAACAAACTATTATGTTTGCTTCAATAAAAGCTTGCATTATTTGAGCAGATAAAATAGTAAATATCATGAATTTTTGTGTTCAATAATAATAAACGCCCTGCAGGATCATCCTAGAACAAATGACAACCAGCGTTAAAACACAGCTTCTGTGTTTTAGAAGCAGCAGAGGGAAACCCAGGCAGGCCGTTCGTTTTACCTGCGGCTCCACAGATGCTCCTTTGTGCTCTAATGGTTCCTGTCACTGCGTGATAGATTGAGCCCGGTGGGCTCGGCTCGCGCCCCCTGCCCTCTCCCACCTGCCTCTCTCCTGGGAGGCTGACTGTGTGCAGGACGCCTGCATGGTGTCAACCTGCTGAGTCTGGCTGCACCAGGCAGGACATCAGTAACTTTATAAAAAATGATTTAATTTCAATCACGCATCATTCCAGTTGATCCTAGTTATCAGTTCATTTTATTATTCAAATTATTTTACAAATTTTCTGAGGAAACCCAGCAGTGAACTATTAGTGAACTAATGGCAACATCAGTGATTTCCTTTTCAGCATCTCTCAACAGATGCTGTCTGTTGAGAGATGCAACAGACAGCATCACTCCTCCTGACCAGCAGGGGGCGACGGCAGACGATCACTTCGCTTACAGCAACACCTCATTCAGAGCATGCATGTGGCGACAGTAGAGAGGAAAAACTGTCCTGATAACAGGAAGAAACCTGCTGCAGAACCAGAACCGGGCTCAGGATCAGAACTAGAACCGGGCTCAGGACCAGAACCTGGAACAGAACCAGAACCGGGCTCAGTACCAGAACCGGGATCAGGACCAGAACCGGGCTCAGTACCAGAACCTGGAACAGAACCAGAACTGGGCTCAGGACTAGAACCAGAACCGGGCTCAGTACCAGAACCTGGAATAGAACCAGAACCGGGCTCAGTACCACAACCTGGAACAGAACCAGAACCGGGCTCAGGACCAGAACCAGAACCGGGCTCAGTACCCGGTGCCGTCTGACCAGCTTGAGGTTTGAGAAGACGGAGCAGAGAACTTTTGATGAACTGAGAACTTTTGATGTAAAAAGTATAAATTTAGCAGCAGGAGAGCGATTTGGTGTTGGCAGCATTATGCCAGCCGATCCCGTCCTCCAGGAAGGAACCACAGCCAAACAGAACCGGGTCAGTACTTAGTCTGGCAGTAAAATCTTACTGACATCTTCAGAGGAAGATTTGGATCCTAATTCAGTTTTTATTGCTCCATGTTGGTTCGTGTGGAGCTTTTCTTACCCAGCAGTGTCACTGAGCCAAAACCATGAATGTAGGTTTTATCACAACACGAAGGACTTCTGCTGTTTATCGGTTCTGTTTTCCTTTTTTCTGTTGAGAGATGCTGAAAAGGAAATCACTGATGTTGCCATTAGTTCACTAAGACAACCTGACAACAGCAGAAACTGATGGGCTGTTAGCTTCTATGATGCCTTTTTGCAATGAAATAGTCTTGAATCTAACGTTATGATAAACAATCTGTCTTTTTAATACCAAACTCTCAGGGCTGACATTCTCCGATGAGACGGTTCCAGTGTTTTGTTTCTGCTCCAACACATTTTTCTGCCTCGTCTTTTTCCTGTGTGTTTTTCATTTCTTATTTAAATGATTTCTGAGCCTCTTCGTGTCACTTTGGATCTGCGGTTGCTTTCTCGCATTACATGCTCCGTTGGTATTCAGAGAGAAAGTGATGCATGAGCAGCCATGCGATGCTCTGAGGCTCTCAGCAGCCTGTGTGAAGAAGCACAGGCTGATTTTTTTGGGCCACTCTGATGCAGCTGAGTGTCGCTCTTTGGCAGCCTTTCCCTTCGTCTCAGCTCTCACAGAACAGCCCGATTGTTTTCTCTTCTTTCTTGTGCAGTTGCTGAGTTGCAGTTTTCTTCCTCAAACACTGGTTGGGTTGCTCTGAGTGAAATGTGCGCTGGCCCACACCCAGATCTAATTTCTGCTCTGTGACATGTTGGAATGATTATCACAGCGGTGAAGCTAAACCACACGGGACGGTCGGGGAGTCATAAACACGGACGCAGACGGTGGAAAGATCCTCCTGGAGAGAGAATCTGAAAATGAACGTCTCAGGAGCAGCTTGTTGCATCATCAAACATCGTACCTGTTAGCACGACATCCAGCCACGGCCGTCAGTGCCACGCTGGGGATGCATTACTTAAAAAAATACATAATAATCACGTTTAGTTTGTGTTTCGGCATTCTGCTGCAGCTAAAGGAGATAACGGTGCTTTCTTTCTCTGCTTCCACATCTGGAAAATCTTCTCAGTCGTCAGACTCGGCGGTAATCTTCGGACACACCGGTGCAGCATAATAAGTGAGTTATTATGCTCTTGTGTGAATTTGAGTCTGCGTTTGCAGACTTTGAGAAACTTGGGTGGTGTGCCCAGAATACTCCCACAGCATTAAAGGTTTCTTTCATCTCTCTTTCTGTCCCGTCTTTCTTTTTCCCCGACCCGCTCTGTGTTTTCTTGCTGGAGCTTTTTTCTCTCTGTGAACATCTTTGGTTTACCGTCTTCACTGAAAACTGAGAATTAAAGCAATCCAGCAAGTCATAAAAGGTTTCTGTGATACTGCAATCACTTTTATGATGACGTTATCTTTTTATTAGCTTGTGCAGGAGCTAAAGGGAAGTTTGAACTATTTTCTTATCGTCACAAATGCCTCTTAGTTTTCCACCTGGCCCTGAGATTTTGTTTTGAGCAGTGGAGTGCTTTTATACTGGTACTGTAGAAAAATCCTATTTAAAACTCAACATACTGAAGCAGTTAGTGACAAAAATTTAACTTGTAAAACAAGTATTTTAAAAGATTTCTGTTTCCACACTCGGCAGCCCGGTCTGACTTCCTGTCATTTGAGAATCAATACCATAAGAAAATTATGACAGAATCACGACTTGCAGCGTCTTCCTGCACCAAGCTAGTCCAACACACTGAGTTCTGCAATGACCTGTAGCATGACACTGATAAAGATTCACTCCAAATGCTGAAAGTTAAACTGACAGCTTGACCTACTTTCTGAATAATGTGGCTGATAATAATCTGAGTATTTGGGGGAATCCATTAAGCATTTATATTCATCCCCAAAAGGTCAAACAGATGTATGAATATATATTACAGTAATGAGATGGACAGGAGACCAAGACGATGTGTCACACTGGGAATCCCACATCATTGATCCCAATAAATCTGAGCTATTCAGGAACAGAAATGCATCAAAAGCAACACACACACGGTTCACCAGATCTCCCTACTTTTCTCACATTTAAATGTTTTTCAATATAACAGCAAACTTGTCAAGATAAGCAGCTGATCTCAGGCTCTACTGGAGCAGATAGCTGGACTAATGCCACACAAGCTTCAATATTCTGTACAGTCAGCACATTTACTTTTGAAAACAAAAAAGAAAAATGAATTGTTTATGTTTCCTATTAATAAATAAATGTTAGCAGGGTTTCTTTTGCAGTCTGGAAAAGTCTAAAATTTGATTTTATTTCCTTCCTTATCTTTATTATTTTACTTTTTTTATTTGAATAAAGTCAAAGGACGCAAACGTCTAAATGACACCAAAATAAAGTTGTAATATCACGAGAATAAACTGATATTATGAAAATTAAGTAATAATAATGGAGATCAATTACCAGAATTTGTATATTTATTTTCCTAAAATAATGACTTTATTATCATAATGTTCTTCCTGTAATGCTGATGAACGTTGCTTGGCGATGTGGCGGGAGCTGCAAGCTGCATCACATCTTCCCCATCTGGGTTCTGATTTTTCTGCAGCCACTGGAAGCCGTCACATCTCACCAGCAGCCATCTTTGTGCTGCTGGCAGAGTTCCAGTCACGTTCACCTCTCTCCAGTAAAAACAGCAACAAATGCTGTGGTGTCAGTGAGGCCTGGTGGTCACCCTGTAACCTGAGCCACCAGAGAAGAGAAGACAGAGTTCAGCTGGGGATTTCTCCCTCTGACGGTCCTTCAGCTCCAGCTTGGACTCATTCATGCTCGTGTTCTGCTGCAGGAACTCACCGCCTCCACAGAGTAATCCCTGGAATCCTGCATGCACAGGACAAACTTTGTTTCTGTTGACTTCTCCCCTCCATCCTGTGCTCCACAAAGTCAGCCCGCAGCACTAACCTGCTTCATCTTCCTCCTCCTCCGCCTTGAAGCTTGAATCAGCATCCTGTCACAGTAAATTTGCAGTCGTGGTCACACAGTCTACTTGACCCTTACAGTGCAAATAAATGGGGGAAATGAAAGGCCAGAAACGAGACACACTGGGTTTATTTTTCAAACCATTACTGTGGTTTCACTCAATAAATATCTCCTCTGAAATGTCAAGGGGTCTGTGTCAACGTTGGTTTTCCATTGTCATTAAGCTCTTATTGCTCTGTCTGCTTGACTGGTTTGGTTTTAAGAATAATTTAACCCCATAATCCCTGAATGTACATTAAATTGTACAAAAAATTATAGCACTTGTATGTTTGCAGTCAAACCTACATTTAAATAAATTTGAACATTATACCTACTGGTAGTGTAAATTCAGGTATGGTGCACATTAGATCCACTCAGCACTTAAGGAAGGAAGCAGTTTACAAATTTAGCAGTTTTTTATTTTTTTACACGCGTTAAGTCAGGCAGACTGGCATAATTATTGTCTGAGTGCTTAGATGAAGCCCAACAAATTTATTCTGGGTTTATTTCAAATGTAATAAACATGGAGATGGAAAAGAAAGGAATGTGGAAAAATGTTTGAAGGGAAGAAAGAAGGAGATAGAAGTAGAGACACAAAGAAACTTGAAGAGAACAAGTCTGGAAGTCTGCAGAAAGAGAGAAAACCAAACTGAGAAACAATACCAACAAAAACATTTACATATATAATAACTACAACAACACACAGTTCATCCAACTCAACTTTCCTATGTCACCTCAAGTTGACAAATTCTTTCTCACAGTCGACAGCTCCGTCGTGTTTCCCTCCCCTCAGACCGAACCTCATGCTCACTTTAACGTCATGTTTCATCCGATGTTTGCACTGGGAGAAAATGAAGACAGATTTACAGTCCGTTTTGCATTTTTAAAGCTTTTCAGTTGGTTAGTTTTTACATTTGACATTCTTGTAGCTTTGCAACTCAGCAGAAACTTTTGGAAAACTTTCCTCCTCACCCTCCAGCTCAGCAGGTAGAAGGTCAACTCTTACAACAGCAGCTTCTACTTTCGGACGTGTTTGTTTGCCAAAAGTTTTGCTGCTCTTCCCCACATATTTCAAGCTCAGGTTTCACTAGCCTATGAGAACTTGGCAAAGTGGAGAATTTTCCATTGATCATGAGATTTTATTCTCTTTTTTTCATGGGCTGCTCATATTTTTATCCTGCATACCTGTAGAAAACATTTTACATTCGACCAGACGTTCGGGGTTTTTTTTCTCCACTGAGAGAAAAAAACCCGAAACGTTGCTCTTTTTCTTGTTGGTCCAGATGTAAATATCTGGTTTCTGATGGACAGGGACAGTGATCTGGATTTTTGGAGACATGTCCCTTGGTCTGATAAAAATTCAAATTAAAGTTTTTGCTCATAATGATCATCTTTAGATTTAGAGGCAAAAAGAGAGAAGCTTGCCAGCCTAAAAATGTTTCCCCATCATGATGTGATTGTGTTTTGCTACAAGAGGGACTGGTGCGCTTCACAAACAAGCGTGGACTTAACTGACTCTTCCAATCAGTTTCAGTGTATATAAGACGACCAAGTCCCTGTTTTGATTCCCTACTGAGATCTCTCTGCATGGAGGAACGAACAAAAAGTCCAGCAAACATTTGGTAAAACTTGTGAAATCTTGACAATGAGGGAAAATGTTTCTTATTATTTTAGCTTTACCAAACAGAAATGTTTGTAAATCCCAACTGACCTAAAACCAGCAAAGCTTAGCCTGAATAAATGTTAAAATAGGAAGTTTGTTTTTTCATACAGTTTATAGTCCATTAGAGGAAGGCCCCTGGTGGCCCCTAAGTTAAGATCCCTTTGCTTAAACTTGAAGAGAGCAACTTTTACAGCATCACTCTGCCTCGTCCACAGAGTGTTTTAGGGTCGGAGGCTCAGTGAAGCAAAGCAGGAAGCTGGAATGTTGAGTGAAGGTTTTGAAGGAAATGAATCCCACGTTGGTCCAGTGATTATGGTTAATAAAATCTGACCAAGACAGCATGATCATGATGTTTTACAACATCTCGGTTGGAAAGTTTCTTACTCGGATGTATTTGCTTTAGTCATTTGGGTGAAGACTCTTCTGTTTTTTCCACTGTAGGCCTTTAGATATCAGGGCAGCAGTAAAAATAACAATATTTACCAGTCAATTAAATAATTGGTTTTATTTCCAATAAATTTCTGGTGATTATTGGCTCTTTTCCAGTGATTTTCTCTTTCAGACTCGGCTGTTTGTGGACCAGCCAGATGAACTGACTGGACGGTTTCTGACTGGTTCACATGAGTTAAAAGTTTGCTCCTGAGCAGATCGAGGGGAGATTTCTGAGGTTTCACCTCATGACCTTTTGCTACTCAACTCAGCTTCGTATCCTAAACTGATCCATGTAGTTTGTCTGTTGCATCTATAAATATTTGAGTTGAATTTCAGATAATTTTCTGTGGAATTTGTTCTACATTGTGCTTTCAGTCACTTTGACTGTTTCAAATGTTTAACTTGGCTTTAAATGCATCCAATTTAGTCTTGTGAACTTGGTCATCCATTGATAGAGGAGAAAAGTGCTGCTCTCTGGTCATCATGGCAACAAAATCCCACTTGGTTGAGCCTGAAATTTCAGTTGGTAAAAGTTTGAGAGCCCAGTGTGATTCCATCAAGTCTGTGGCCTGTGATGGTGGCATCAGCTAACGTAGAAGCACTGAGAGTACTTTTTTCTTTTCTGTGTGAAATGTGTTGGGTTTTCCATTTTCCTTGGCTGTTATGACTGTTGGCATAATAGCCAGTGCCAACAGTCAGCACTGATATTGATGTTGCATGTGTTGCAGTGTTGCTTAGATAATTTACTTTAAAAAATAATACATTCACAATGTAACACTGTGCTTGCAAAATTTGGCTTCAGCTAATTTAGTGGAAGTTTAAACGGTGCCCAACTTTTATTTGTGGCATAAAAAAAGCCAGCAAAATGTCACATTGTTGTTCCCATTTAGCTGTGAAAGTTGAATAGAAATACTCTAAATCACTCCTTACAACCAAAAACTGCTTGTTACTGCAGTCATTAAATGCTGAGTAAGAAGTGGAAGAGACAAAGGAACGACAAGAGCTAATTACAGGTGAGTGGGTGCAGCTGGAGAAGGGAGCAGGCAGAGGAAAACAAATGTGAAGCAGAAGGGAAGTATTCTGGTAAACAGGTGGGCACACACTTCCGCTAATCTGCTAACAGTGGAGCTAGCATTCCATCTAGCGCTTTTGCTCACCTTTAACAGACTTTGCTTCCCCATCGTGCATTCTTCTAAATCAATTCTAAATTGCTAAATTTCTCTGCTGTTTTCACAAACTTCCTGTAGAATAAAGTTCAAAGTCTTTGTTGAAGTTTTGATGTCGACTGGAAATAATTCTTCTAGGTCAGGGGTCACCAACTCCAGTCCTCAAGGGCTACCATCCTGCAACTTTTAGATTCACCTCTGCTCCAAAATGTCTGAATTCCCTCACCAGCATTCATTCCTCTCTGCAATAGGCTGGAAACGAGCAGTTTATTTGATCCAGGTGTGTTTGAGCAGAGACGCATCTAAAAGTTACAGGATGGTGGCCCTCAAGGACTGGAGTTGGTGACCCCTGATCTAGAAGTTAAACATTTATATTCATGCTCTTATTTTGAAGTGGGTGAAGAGCGTTTAAGCAGCGATTCAGTTTCCTCTCTTCATGTTCTCTCTTTTTTCTCTCGTAATTTAATTTAAAACAAGAAACATACCAGAACAAAATAAAACTCTGCTTTTAGAGAATAAGATATAAGCATAAAGACAATATATAAGGGCGCAAAAAACATGCACTGTATAATGTCAGAACTAAACTGGTGCTTCAGTATTATAATCTTTCAAGGACAGATATAATTTGATAGGCATAAGCATTTAATTTTGATTTGTAGGACTCTATATAAAGATTATATATAATTGAAGACAATTACATATGGAAATTAGGTTTTTGTTGCTATGAAAAAAGTATGTGATTTCCTTCCAGAATATTCCTGTATGACAACAATCCCCAAACAGATGCTCCTCATGTTATTCTGTACCCAGAATGCTTTGCTGTAGTTCTACAGTAAACTGTTTAAAATCTACAGATATCCTGTGTGCTTTCAGACATGTGGTAGGTATCATTATGACCAAAATTAGCATTTTAGCATGAGCTAAATGCCAAGTTAATATAGTGCTTTAGCATTAGCTAAATACCATGTTCGTATGGCGCTTTAGCATTAGCTAAATACCATGTTCGTTTGGTGTGTTAGCATTAGCTAAATACCATGTTCGTTTGGTGTGTTAGCAT
>NW_015113030.1:130940-136343 GCF_001443285.1 Poecilia latipinna
TGACACTTTAGCATTAGCTAAATACCATGTCCGTTTGGTGTGTTAGCATTAGCTAAATACCATGTCCGTTTGGTGTGTTAGCATTAGCTAAATACTATGTTTGTTTGACGCTTTAGCATTAGCTAAATACTATGTTTGTTTGACGCTTTAGCATTAGCTAAATACCTTGTTCGTTTGGTATGTTAGCATTAGCTAAATACCATGTTCGTTTGGTGTGTTAGCATTAGCTAAATATCATGTTCATTTGACACTTTAGCATTAGCTAAATACCATGTAAGTTTGACACTTTAGCATTAGCTAAATACCATGTCCGTTTGGTGTGTTAGCATTAGCTAAATACCATGTCCGTTTGACACGTTAGCATTAGCTAAATACCATGTACGTTTGACTCTTTAGCATTAGCTAAATACCATGTACGTTTGACTCTTTAGCATTAGCTAAATACCATGTTCGTTTGGCGCTGTACCATCGGCAGAACTAATGTTTATGGTTAGTGCTTTAGGGTTAGAGCAGCTAACCTTTTCGTTAGCCGTCCCCAGGACTGTACAGATAGTTCTCCATTCCAGAATCTGTGGTGTGTTGGACTGAAGCAGTGCAGCTAATAAAACACTTCTTAGGTGCTGAGGGGAGTTTATGCTCCCACAGCTCAGAGATGCTATGGCACCAAAAATTGGACCAACACAATTTTTTGCAGGTGATGATAATTTCCTGATGTGCGTATGAGGCATATCTGGAATATTAATGAAGTTTGTCAGAAATGCTATCCAGATAAAACTGTAAAATCTTATTAATGAGGGATTTTTTATGTGCCAGCTGCTGGTAATCCTAAACACATGTTGGGAAATTAATAATTAGACTCTTATCTTGTTTAGCTTGCTGAGAATCTGCTTTCCCAGCCAAGGGTACTTTTCTGTCTTGGAGGATCACACCAGCTGTGGCTGATAAGGAAGAGAGATGGATGGAGAAGTTGTGGTTCGGGCTAGATTAGCTGTTCCAGCGGTTAGGGAGCAAGGACAAAAGCAGACTTCATATCCATCCATCACCTCCTCAGAAAGATTTATGCAGAGGTGGAGGGGGATGTGGCGAGCCTACTAAACCTGAGCTTCCTTTGTGTTTATGTGTCCCTTCGTCTCACGGCTTTGAAGGCAGTAATGCTGTTTGATTGGTTCCCTGAGCTCATTTTCACTTCCATTACAAGTCTATCAGTGAAAGGCAGGATCTTGATGAAAGAGCCTCTGTAGACAATTGATCTCAGTAATGATGAAGAGGAGGAGAAGGGTCAGACGTGCCATTTCTTTCTCAGGATCCCTGCTCAGGTGCTCACTGGAGTGTGAGCCAGACATGGCTTTGCACTTTGATGGGCTTGTTAGATGTGTGGTGTGATGGATTGCTCTTAGGATACTCTTGAAAACCTGCTACATGTGTGGTGCACAGCACAGCGGCAAATAATCTTTAAAAAAAACTGTGCATGTTCTCTAAAATGTTTTCTAAACTAATTAAATTTCCACTTTGCTGCAACCTTTGCTCAGAACAAACAAGATGCTGTTGGAAAAAACACAGCCGCAGCTAAAAGAGGCGGGAACAGCTCAAAGCAGGGTTTCCCTTAATTAGCCTGTTTTGCATTTCTCCAAGGATTTTTCATCCGCATGCCAAATAAAGCTTAAATTGTATCAGTTTAGAACTGAATGTGCTGGAAGCATAGAAGAGATGAAAAAACTGTGTTCTCAAACCTCCCCTGGGGTTGCGCTAAACCACTTATTTCAGGCTAAACTGGATTATTGACAAAAGACACAAAGCTGGACGGCTCGAGTTTTCATGCATAATGGGGCTGAAGCTCCAGGCTGGTGGTTGAACTGATGGATATTTAACTGGAGGATGCACAAGATTATTTATTCATGAGAAAATACACATCGGGATTGTGTTGCCTCTGTAGCTTGTGCCTCATTACACTCCTGGAACAATGCTGGCAGTCTATTTTTTTCTGTCACCTTTTATTTTCCTTAGAAAGTCGAAGCGTTTGGTGATTTAAGCCTTGAGCAGCAGCACTGAGGTCACAGCTACGGACTGAAGTGCAGTCACAGGGTTTTATGTTCTCACTGAAGCCCAGAAATGTTCTTTTGCACAAAGAAAACCCAAATGTTGAAATGCAGAAGAAGAATTTTAAGCAAGGCGTGACATGTGGATGCAGTTAGGATGGCAGCGTTTGAGTGTGCGCCGAGTCTGGGAAGAGTCGGGATGACATATCTGTTTGTCGCTGAGCCCTGTTGGAGTGAGCATGTTCTGGAGTGATTCCAGTGGATCACCGGTGGATCCCGAACAGGCAAACACGCTCGATTCAAATAAATACGCTGGTTATGGCTTCACTCATGGCTCTCATCACAGCGGCAGCTGAACAGACCTGCAGAAATGAGTCACAGACTCAGCAGAGATCGGGGTGTTGTGTGATTCATGCCTGGTTTTAGTGAAACGTTCTCCAGACTGACTGGATTCCCCACAGTGGGGTTTCCTGTAAGCTGCTGTTTGGAGCTGCCAGAGGTCCTGAGATCCAGGTGAAAATCTCCCTAAATCTGAGCCGAATGTCGGCACAGCAGGACCTGGGGGTCCAACGCCGACCCATAAGCCTCTTTGGTGAACTCTGATCAGCTTCAGGTCACGGCGTTCTGCCGATCGGCTCCAAGCTCCGATGCTTGTCAGATGCTGGCTCTCTGGTTTTCAGACCAACCGTTTGGATTTCATTTGTAGTTCTGAAACTTGACATGGCAGAACGACTGTCTATTTCTCCAGTTTTATTTTAATTAGTGAACATTTCAACCTTCCTGCTTCTAAGATAGTGTGGCTTCTATTGTCTGAACAGAAATATAAGTCTTTTTTTCTTATTTTGTAACATTCAAATACTATTTGACTAAATCTGGAGTTTCCTTGTGAAATTCAGCAAAAACCAGATTTTTCTTTACTGACTTTGAACAAGCAGTTCATTTATTTACTCTCTTCTGTTAACATCTTGATTATTAAAATTTTCCACTGAATTCCTTGTTTTTTCTGTGAGAAGAAATCAATGTGAAGTGCTCATCTGGGTTGAAACTGTGACCTTCTGTTGCTAAGCAACGAAACGGCTTCCTCGCCCGTCTCCATGAAACCCAGAATCACCCACGGTCGTTTTCAGTCCTGACCTTTTTTCTGTGTGATGTTTGTCATATTTCCATAAATCAGATGCATTCGGCTCCAGCTCCAGAGATTTATCTCCAGAATATTTGATCTCTGTTCAGCTTTTTCCGGTTCAGAAGTTGCATAAACAGGCGGCTGGTTCAGGCTGTTGTCATGGCGTTTTCCGGATGTTTCTGGACTCGTTTCCTTCCAGTCATCAGATGCTGGCAGCGATCATTAGCAGACAGACTCTGGATTCAAAGGTTAATGATGCCCCTCTTTACAGACTCAGTTTGTAAATGACAAAGCAATCAATAGTACAGCCCCGAAGCTGTGATGGTTAAAACATCACATCTTCTGGGCCAAACTTTGGAATATTATAATGTAACGATCTTATAAATGATTAAATATCACAGGATGTGATGTTATGATCCCTCTGGAGATTCTAATTCCAGCATTCATTAACTTCCACTTCATCTTTTCATGTTCTGTATCTTCTTTTCCCTTGAGCTCTAAATGTAATATCTGAATATCATTTTCAGAAAGTTAAAACTACGGAGCAGATTGGAAACTTTTGCACGTTTTCTAGTGTAAGTTGCCTGGTCCGAACTCGTGCAGAAATATGTCGGGTCATTTTTCAGCGCTCCGCCAACAAGTTATTGAACAGCCGAACACTCTACATATTTCATCAGTATTTCCACGCGCTGGAGAAAGTGTTGAATATCAACTCTGTTATGATGAATGGAGCTCATACAGCTGTGCTTGTTTTCTTATGTCTGCGGAGGCCGTGAAGTTAAGAGGAAAAATGATGTGTGTAAAGAAAAGATCTGCTGTTCCCTTTTATTTTAAACAACCAGTGAATTGATTCATCATAAATGTTCTGGTTTTAATAAAGCTGAGCCTGAACGATCTGACCTGGACTGCAGAGTTCTGTTCAACCAGAGGAGGTTCTACCTCACACACAAACCGCTCAGTTGGACTAAAGTAAAATAAAATAAATTCTCTCTCTCATTTTTCTGGAGTTTAGCAAATAGAAATAATTGACAATCATAAACTTAACCAACCATGTCATAAATAATCTGGAATCAATACAACTATCAATACAACCATTCAGTCCAACGTTCAACCATTCTTATGTTGTAGTTTTCTCTCTTGTCCCAATATTTAACTGTTATTATTCCTAAAGCATATTTGAAAGAAAATGCAGCTATCGCCATGCTAAGCTAGCTGATATGCTATCGGCTGGTGTTTGTTGCTGTGTGTGATCCAGTTTTGTGTCTTTGTGTCCGGCAGAGGAAGAACCACCAGCTGCTGCTGAACGTGTTGCTGTTGGCCGTGTGGGGAGTCGTCCTGCTGGCCTGCCGCTTCTCCTGGATGGGCAACAAGCCGCCCAACTTCTCCAACTCGGACAACCCGGCCGCTGACTCGCCTTCGCTCCTCGCCAGGACTCTGACCTTTTTCCACCTGCCTGCCGTCAACTTCTGGCTCCTCCTCTGCCCGGACACGCTGAGTTTTGATTGGTCGATGGATGCCTTGCCTCTGATCAGGAGCCTGGCCGATTGGAGGAACGTCCACACGGTTCTCTTTTACCTCGGGTTGCTTTTGCTGGTTTGGTTTGGCCTGTGGATGCACTCAGCAAGCAGGACCAAGGAAACCAATGGGAAAAGCCACCATTACATTAACGGCAGGAATGGGAACAGTAATGGACACAGTTACCACGAACACACAAACAACTCTCACACAGACACCAACAATATTCTCACCCAGAACGGAACCAGCAGCCTGTCGGAGAGCAGGACTTCACTGCCGACCACGGAGAACGTGGTGGCTTTCTCCCTGGGCCTTCTGGCCATCCCCTTCTTACCTGCTACAAACCTGTTTTTCTATGTTGGCTTTGTGATAGCAGAGAGAGTGCTGTACATCCCCAGCATGGGCTTCTGCCTGCTTGTGGCTGTGGGGCTGCGGTCGCTGTCTGTGCGACGCAGGTCCTGCAGGAGGATGCTGCTGCTCTGCAGCGGCGCCCTGCTCCTTCTGTTTGGGATGAAAACCGTGGCGAGGAATCAGGACTGGCAGAACGAGGAGATGCTCTACAAGTCAGGGATCTATGTCAATCCTGCTAAAGGTAAGACTGTCCTGATGCCGCTGAACGATTAATTGTAACAATTGTGATTAGTCGATTATTGAAATAACTGTCAACTACCGTATTTTCCGCACTATAAGGCGCACCGGATTATAAGGCGCACCTTCAATGAATGGCCT
>NW_015113030.1:140419-172919 GCF_001443285.1 Poecilia latipinna
ATTGAAGGTTTTTAGGTGCGTCTTATAGTGCGGAAAATACGGTAATTTGGTAATGAACTGGACAGACTCTAAAAATGGCCATCTGCTGAAAGATCAACAGGAGTGTAATTAAACCAAAACTGTACAAAAAATATAGAAAAACTTTATATGTGAATATATTCTACCCAGTTTTAGCTTCAACCTGTTCAAATTCTGTAAAAAAAAAAAAAAAATTGAAAATCTGCAGAATGCGCCAGTTTTTAAAAATCAGATTAATCACCAAATGATCAATTACTAAAATAGTCTTAGCAGTCCTAATCCTTGCCTTTAATTGTTTAAACACAGTTAAGCAGACATCTCTGCGTCCAACACATCACGTTTTATTGTCTGGATATCTGGAGGAGGTCTTTCGGCTTTCAATGTGTTCTTGTCTCCATCGGTTTTCTGCAATACTAAATAATTTAAAGTGAATCTGCTTCAAACTGTCTCCACCACTCAGGATCTCCACAGATAGACGGAGACCTTAGTGCACAGAGGAAAAGTAGGATAAAATAAATTCTGCATATGGTAATATTCACCTGCCTTCGGTACAGCAGTGAGTTAAAACGGAGCTGTCAGTCTTGATGACGCATTTTCTCCTGCTTTCCTGCCGTTTCCTGCTCAGAACGCCGTCCTCGCCTGTCCCCGTCTGTCACTTCCAGCCGCACATAAAATATTCAAAAGGCTTCAGACTAATCAGACGCAGATTTAAACCCAAAGCTAAGTTTGCGGAGTTGCTGAGCAGGGAAGCAGGCGTGGGCCTCACGGCGCAGCAGAAGGACACGTTGAGTTTGCTAATTTCCCTTTCAGATTCTGCAGCGGAGCTGAGGCATGACAGCTGTTTGTTTTGGCAGGCCAACACGGTAGCAGCAATGTCCCGCCTTACATTCAACAAAGCTAATATGAGATTTGAAGGGAGCCCAGCATCAGACACACAAACTGTTTGGATTGCTGGAATCCACACAATCTTTTTTAAATAGAAAACGTGATGCAGGCTGCTAAGAAAACAGATCAGTCTGGATTTGCAGCTCGAATTGTTTTAACTTCTCCTTTTTGATGGTTAAAATGCTGATAGATTCTGAAGACCAGGACAGATCAGCCCACATTTAATGACTGTTTACCATTATCTTGTCTCTTTCCGTGTTTTGAGATTTAGGTTTTAAATTATTCATCAAATGTTGACATAAAGATCAGTGACAGTTTGTCCAGCAGACCAAATATATTCATATCATTCAGAATTTACATTTGCACCACTTGAAATATGATCTCCTTCCAAATATCCGTCCAAGCAATTCTTCCCGATAGTTAAATAAAAAGCAGCGATACTGAGTTTATAACTGATATAACAAATGTAGTAAAACTTGTCATGATTCTATAAACAAATCAACAATACTTTATGATTTTATTTCCCTTTCAGTTTCAGCTCTTCTGCTAATGCGCCAGCAGCAGAGCTAACTTTTCATTTAACTTAGTTTTCTCTACATTCAGTTTTCATCTTTTTCTTCTTTTCCCTGGACATTTGTTTCCACTGAAGCTTCAACATAAACAATGAAGAACTTGTGTTTTCATCAGAATAATGTCCCTGGATTATAAAGCTGATCAGAAAAATAAACAGCTGATTATGCTAAACAAAATCCGGACACCAACAGCAGCTATTAGAGGCGGGATGTTCTGTGAAATGTTGTGATTATTAATAACTTTATGGATTTTAGGTCTTATTGCCAGATAAAATCTGAGTTCACATAAAGTACATATTCTACATGCAGCATTGTTGTGTTTTAATCTGCGTTTCACTAATCAAGGATCTTTTATAAACTGTATTCAGTGGAAAAGCCGAACATCACCTGTCAGTCTGTGTTCCTGCTGCTGACTGCAGTTCAGCAGCGCTGCGGTGGTCTTCTTTCAGGCTCAGTCCCTGGAAAACCGTTTTTTCTTCATGGCGCTCCCCTGCAGAGACATTTGTTGTGAGATCACCAGCTGCAGCAGAACTGCATCGTTTTAGACGTTAAACCTGAGAAAAGATACTGCTTAACAAACTTAGCATTATTACAAAAGGTCCTTCCTGTTTCTAATAAAGTCTTCATCATTAACCTTTTCCTCTGTGGCCTGTCAGCTTGGGGCAACCTGGGAAATGTTTTGAAGAGCCAGGGGAAGATGGATGAGGCTGAGCAGGCCTACAGAAACGCTCTGTATTACCGCAGCAACATGGCCGACATGCTGTATAACCTGTGAGTATGTGTTATTTTCATACTTGTGTGCCGTTTGGGTTTATTTTCCTCTGGTTCTTGTGGATGTTTCTGTAAAGTGGCTGCAGACGGAGTGCATTGATCCCAGCTGTTCTCTCTGAGAAACTGCCCTCTTGTCTTCTATTCCCCATCGTGTTGTTGGGCTGACAGGAGTATTAATGATGCCGGTTTAGTCAAAGAGGAAATGTAGAACACCAGGACTCTTTGATTCCCTCTCTTATCAGCTGCTTTTGTCTTGATTCAGAGCTTTAGCTCTGCACACTGCCTGCGTTGAGCTGTAAACCGTCTCACATGCCGTCCTGGTTTCTCTTTGTCTGCTCCAGTGGTTTGCTGCTGCAGGAAAGCAACAAGTTCTCCGAGGCGCTCCACTACTATAAGCTGGCCATTGGGAGCCGGCCAACGCTGGCTTGTAAGTACAGCTCTTGTCTTTTTATTGACAGCCTCCAGCCCTGGTGGTTGTGGCTGTGCCGTGTCCAGGCAACAGAGAACAAAGGCTGTGGTTATGTAAAGGGAAGTAATGGATGGCAAAGGGCAGCGGGTCTACGGCGGAGCTCAGCATTCAAGCACAGCTGTGTGACCAGCTCTCTCAGCCCGCTCATGTCAACAGATCAGGCATGATGTCATTCACCATGAATTCGGGCCGCGGCGCTCTTCTGCTTTCATTCCTCCTTCAGTCTTGGTCTTTTTCAGTTTTCTCACCTTCTGCTCTGTTATTTCTTCCTCCCAGTTCATGACAGATAAACAGTCCTGACCGTCTCATCCTTCCTCCACCGGAGTAATTGAGCATCTAATCAAGCTTGCGATAAAACTGGGAAATTCTAATTCAGCAATTATCCAATCTGCAGTAGCCGATAGCAGAGTTAGTTAATTATTCCGAGCTGCTGACATTTTGAACGCAGAATGTTAATGCGACAGTGTTCTTTCCAAGGTTACACCATCACTCACTGCCTAATTGTGAGCTAACTAGGCCACATTGTTGGCTTTTCATTCAGCCCACATCTTATTCTCTGTTAAAAAAACAAAAAAACATTTTGTTTGGCTGCTTATTGGAGGGTTAAAATGACTTCCTTTGTCAGGGTTTGCACAGGTGCTTGAAAGCCTTGAAAATACTTGAATTTTTCAAGGTTTAGAAAGTGCCTGATTTCTGTTTAAAGTTATGAAGTGAAATCTTTTTGATTAAAAGCCTAAATCTGAAAAATGTTATTTACAGTTGAACCAGATATTTTACAGACACATTTTTTCACACAGTCAGAAGTTAAATCACACTAAACTTTTCTTATGTTTGTTAGAATTACCTCAATTAGTTCCATTGCTAGAGAACTTAGCAAGAACATTTTTATTAGTCACTTATAGACTGATCTATAAGTGACTAATAGATCAGTCACTTATTATGCTTATGTTTTATACATTAAACAAAGTTATTGAAATTGGGTGATTTTTGTTTTTTCTTTCTGTTAAATTAGCGTTTTGTTCTCTCATCAGAGATTTCAAAACATAAAATATTACATATTTTTGTTTATCCCGTCTCTGTGGTTGAATGTAAAATATTAACACCCAAAATGATTAATAGCAGTAATAAGTTATGTCATGTAGTGAATTAAAACTTTGTTGCCTTTCTGTGTTCATTTGTGTTTTGGTACTGGAAAAGTATGAAAACTTACCTTGAAAATTCTGGAAAAGTGCTTAAATTATACAGAAAGACTGTTTTGTCTTTTTGTGCATAAAAGAAAGTGTTTACTGCAGAATCAGGTGGAACAGATAAAAATGTGCAGGATGAGTAAAAAAATGAGATAAAAGCAGCAGAAAACTGTTTGATTCCCAACCTTTACCTCCATTATGCTGTTACTGTCTTTAGGAGCCTGGCAGATTGATCCGATGTGTCCAGTTTATTTATTCTAACCACCAGGCTTTCTTTAAAGAGGAAGCTCCTCTGAGACTAATTACTCACCAGCAGGTATTGATCAGAAGATCCCGTCAGTCGCACAGAAGAAGCGCCTCCAGATAACTCGGCATAATGCCTGCAAACAAATAGAAAAGATGGAAAAACTTCAGCCAGATTGTATAAAAACAGAGTTTCACAAGTTTAACAAAACCCATAAAGAGTTTCAAACATTCCAGCGTTCATCAGTTCTAATCCGATCCAGCTGCAACAAGAAGAATAGAAATTTATCCTTTTTTGTGTTTTCCCCAGCAGAATAAAACTTTTATAAATCTCAGACTGTGTTTCACATAATATATGTGAAGCACATATATTATGATTTAACTAGAGATGATCAAATGCAAAAAACATACAAGCAACTGGATAATCCATCATGAAATATCGTCTTACTAAAGAGATGGTATTTTAATATCTCAGAACCACCATGAAGGACTGGGTTATTTAAAAAAATTAACCACAAAAATATGAATCAATATTCAAGTCAGTCGACTGTTTCACAAGATCATAGTTCAGAAACTTGGATTAGCTGAGGAACATGCACTCATTCAAACCAATTCAGTTTATTTCTATAGAGCCAATTCACAACAAGTTCATTTTCAAACGAGTTGAGTTAATTATTCAAATTAGTTAAAAAAGCTTCTAAGACAAGCCAGCAGAGCATCGAGTCAGGTGTCGCTTCTTTAACTGAGAAAACATAAAGCTAACAGATGAAATGGCAAATAATACAAGTTGGAGAGTAGTAGGAGAAGAAAATGAGGAAAGTGGTCAGTTTTTCCCAGCAGCAGCAGCAGCATATCTACAGAGACGGATCAGGATAACCTCGGCTCTTAAACTGAGGCATCCCGAGGAAGAACAGACAACTAAACATTTTTATATCCCAGAAAATTGTCTGTTTCAAACAGAAATGCAGATTTTACCAGGAAAGAGATGGAAAAAAAACCTTCATGATTTTATTTTACTGTCTTCAAAAAACGTCTTCATCAAGCACCCAGCCCTTCTGAGTTAGGACAGCTTTAATAGATATAAACATGTTTCTGCTGTCAGGAAAGATAAAGGAATGAAACTCGTTTGGCACAGAGAAACGGACGTTCCAGGCGACCACAAAGAACTGGATCTACAGCTGAGGGATGTAATATGATTATGGAAATCAATAAACAGCCATCACTGAGCTGAGTGCTGTTGGATCGATCTGTTTATGCGGCACCAGTCCACAAAAGTCATATACAAAACGCCCCGGCAGATACATGCAATAATCCAGTTCAGTCTAATTCAATCCTGTAAAAACCATTCAGTTGGTCACAGTCAGATTTCAGTTCAGTCCTGTTATAACGCAATAAAAGCATCAAGACCAAGTCCATTAGAATGATGAAACGCCTGGAGCCGGGGATTAGCCTGACCCTCACCTCCTGCTTGTTTCCTTCTGCAGCCGCCTACTTGAACACGGGCATCATCCTCATGAATCAGGGCCGCCTGGATGAAGCCAAGCGGACCTTCCTGACCTGCGCCGACATCCCTGACGAGAACCTGAAGGACCCCCACGCCCACAAGAGTTCAGTCACCAGCTGCCTGTACAACCTGGGCAAGCTGCTGCATGAGCAGGGCCAGCAGGAGGTACCGCACCGAAACGCCTTCAGCAAACCTGACGGCACCAAACATGCTCTGCGTTTCCACTGAGCGTGTCGTCACACAAATAAAATTAGCTTCATGGAAACATCATTTAAAAGAACTCTAATTATCTAATAAAAGGTTTTTTGGCCGTATCAGAATTTGTCTATTTTGCAAAACTGTAATGGAAGCACTTTTTACGGATCAGATAATCAAACCACAAAGACGACAGGAAGCATTTGGAAGGTCACAGTAAACTTTTTAACAACAAACGTATTCACGTGATTTTGAGCTTCTGATTTAATGGAAACACATCTAATGACAAAGTTTTGCTCACATTTGTAAGCAGAATCAGCTGGTTAAGTGTCAGAATCTGCAGCAATAATAAGCTGGATTTTCTTTAAAAAAAATAGTGAGAAATTTCTATTTCTAAAGTAAGATAAATTGTTAATTCTTGTAATTTTTTATGTAAATTCCATTTAGTTTTTTGTTATCAGTTGGATATTGATGTTATACTTTGTACAGCAGTGTAGATCCATTTTTTTTTATGTTTTTTTCTGATAAATGTCCTTCTACTGCGGGAGTTGAAGTGCTTTTCATTCCCTTCATAATGAAAAGCGTTATGATTTGAAACCACAGTAAACTGAGACGAAACGCAGGATGCTGCTGACGGAGCCTTCAGGGGAGTAAAACACTTGCTTTTATACGGACATTTTTTTAAATTGCTTCTGTCATAAGGGACGTTGTGTTTGCACAGATAATCCTCAGGCTGTTCTGAACAAATTCACTCTATTTCATGCCCCTAAAGACCCAGTGGGCTCGGCTAAAATGGCCGTTTTTCCAATGCTGCACATTTATATTGAGCATAAGCAGTGACGCTGTAGATTCAGTCAAAGCTGCAGCTGTAGTTCTGCTGGTTTTGTACTTTATAAACTGTTTGCATGCTTGAGCCTAAAACAGTCCCCGGGGGTCCTCTGAGGTCAGTCGGTTGACATGCACCACATCCGCTGTACAACCGTCAGTAACCAGCACTGTTCTGGTTGTGCTAACAGCCTTGACGCGCAGGATGGAGGCTTTGTGCTCAGCTCTGTATGAACCACCCAACCGGAGACCCTCAATTTATTCATATTGGCCGGACCCAGCCGCGCCGGAGCAGCCTCTTGTTCCCCACAGCCAGTTTTTTTTTTTTTTTTTATCTGGGAGGATCTATCTGCTTTTTCTTACACAAACATCCCCCACCTTCTTTTTCTCATTTCGCAGGAGGCGATCTCCATGTTTAAAGAAGCAATACAGAAAATGCCAAGGCAATTTGCACCACAGAGCCTCTACAACATGCTGGGTGAGTGTGCTTTTGTTTCAGGATCATGAGAATAAATCGATATTACTGTCCCTTTAAACAGTCTGAGAAATCCCAGATTATGATCATTCACAATGTTTGGGTTGATACCTGTGAACCTGCAATAAGGTAACGCCTCAAACACGCTGCTTCCCTGTGAGCAATGGTGGACAAGCTAAACACGCTATTTATGGGAAGCTAATGCTAAAGTGCTATACTGACACAGTATATTTGGATCTAATGCTAAAGCGTTGCACCAACACAATATTAGCAGAAGCTAATGGTAAACCAACATGGTATTGAGCTGAAGCTAAGAAAAAACCCAGAAAAGTAAAGATATTCATATAGCTCAATAACCGCCTCAGAAAACAAATCAAAGTTATCCCATCTCACATTGTGAAATGAGAAGTTTGACCTGAACGGGGGCGTTCTGACAGAAAAACCTGTTTTAACAAGGCAGTAATAGGTTTTTGTTAACATGTTGAACAGATTTAATCTGCAGCTCTGGTTGTTGGGCTGCAGCTGCACACCAGCTGTTCTCAGACTCATTCCTCTGCTCTTGATTTCATTATCTTTCCTCTAACCTTCCCACTTCTTCCTTTCAAACCTTTGCCGTTTAATATTTACACAAAGAGACAAACGGTTGAAACCTGGGATGTCTGTAATCCAGACCTGGTAATGCCCCGGGCTTGTTTGTGTGTTGGCAGAATACAATATGACAGAGCTTTGGAGATTATGTCAAAACGTTGATTAAAGCTCCCGGCACCATTAAGGGGCGACACGGCGTTTCAAATGGAGGCGCTGGGCCAGAGATCTGTGATTTCTGCTGCTTAGTGCCGCTTCCTCGCTGGACTGATTTGCACATTTGGCTCTGGTGCTCATATCTGTTTCCAGTTTCGCTCACTTTGCTCCTCTCATGCTGCTTGTCAGACGCCAGCGAGCAGCAGCTTTCATCAGAGGCAGACCTGGGTGGTAATCTGCACCCTGCTGGTCTCCCTCCAACGCTCTCTGGTGGGCTCAGGAATGCTGCTCACTCTCAAACCGGTTCGCAGCTCCTTGGACTCGGTGTCACTTCTAATTGCATGTTAGTTTTTGTGCTTATCTCAGACACAGAACCTCTGCCAGGGAGCAGAGCCATCAATAAAACAGGAGGTCAGAGATAAAAACCTGCAAATAACAGAATCCAGATAAACCTCACTGTACAGACACTCAGATTAGATTAAAGTTACAGAAATAATTATTTATTGGAGTAACCGCAGGGCTCCCTTATTGAATCCAAAATGAGGTTAAGGACTCGGGTTGAGTTTCAGAACTTGCATAGTAGACATGGGAATATGAAAAAGAAATGACAGAATGGAAACCGTGTGGTTCTGAAGAAAACGTTTGTCTCCTATAAATCTCAGTTTCTCGGCAACCGTATTCATGATAATGTAACATAAATAATGGATTTTCAACCTGATAAAAACAAGGCTGAATAGATGGAGCCATATTCTTAATTTTCCAATTCTAACCCGCTGTAAATTTATATGAAATAATCCATTATTTAAATCAGCAAGTTTTAACACACTGCCTCCCAGACTGCAGCTCCATTCAATTCTATTCAGTTTATTTTATTTCTATAAAGCCATTTCAACAAAGGCATTTCAGTTCAATCACTTTCAGTTCATTATTAAAATAATCTTAAAAATTTTCTAAGGAACTCAGCAGCTCATCGAGCCATTGACTTACTGAATTCATTCCTCTGCACCAGCAGGGGGCGACAGCACGCAGTCACATGTGTTGAGGCATTGCTGTGACTGAGCATGCATGTGGCAACAGTGGAGAGAAAAACTACCCGTTAACAGAGGAAACCTTTTAACGGGTTCAGAACGTTTCAAACAATTCTTCAGGCTGCTATCTAACATCAGATGAACTTTATGTATTTATGTTTTTGTATTTGTCTGTGGAATGTAAAAATAACTCAGTCAGTCTTTGACTATGAGTGCAGTGGCCGACACGTACAAACACACATCAACAGTAAAACACATGGATGATGCAAACTCCAAAACACAAAAACAGAAATGCAACAGAAAAACGCTGCAAATAAAAACTGAGTCACAAAGAATAGAACCAAAAACCTGCAATTAATAAAAAAATGTGAATGAAAAATCAGCAGACACAGGAAGGAGATGCTAACAGGGAAACGCTGCAAACTGCAAAAACAACTGCATGCATAAAATGTTGCCAACTCGCTACATAACAAGGAAGTCCTCCAGGCCACTAGGGGGAGTCTGGAATCAGTAATATGTAAGTTAAGATGCTGATGAAAAAGACATGAAGTGTAACAAACTTTCTCGTCAGTGAGTTTGCAGCTTTTCATTTTTGCTGCTGTTTTTACTCATGTGGCGTTTCCCCTCTTGCTCCTGTTGTTGCAGAATTTTGTTTGTTGCATCGTTTTCCATTTGCATTTGTTTTGTTGGTTGTAGGTTTTTTTGTCCATTTTCTGGGTATTTTTTGGTTGCAGTGTTTTTCTGTTGTGTCTGTTGTGTGTTTTGAAGCGTCTGGCTCTTGCAGCTCCTTGTTACGCCTGTCGGCCACCGTTTGTGAGGACTGTCACCAGAAGAAGAGCAGGAAGCAGTTTGGTGTCTTGGCCTGTGACTCTGTGACGCCTGATCTGACCTTCTGACCCCCAGGTGAAGCCTACATGCGCCTGAACAAGCTGCCTGAAGCGGAGCACTGGTACAGGGAGTCGCTGAGAGCCAAGCCGGACCACATTCCTGCTCACCTCACCTACGGAAAACTCCTGGCTATCACAGTAAGACTTCATTTGAAGCTCCGGAATAAGTAATCTGGATCACACTCAGCTTACAGGATGTTCTGTAATTCAATGCAGCAACTAGTTTTAGCTCATTATCTCTTATTTCACAGTTATGTTTCTGTGGAGAGGTTTCCTCATCACAATATTGATAGTGGTGGAATGAAGCGCCAGTCCTCCTGTGTCATTTCCTCTTGTCTCTTCTCCAACATGCCAGACATTCATTCAGCCTGCAGAGCTGAATGAAAGGCTGCTGATGAGGGGATTCAGCTGCACTGCAGCAGCCAGACGTTTCAGGAACTCAGGTTTAGGTTTCAGCTCAACATTAAAACCTTCTTCAGTGAAATCTCATTCATGTTGTATCTTTGAAGAAACAGAAAGCCAACTTCCTAAAACATAGTGAAAAATAAAAAAGTAGCTGCTTGGCTTCCTTCTGCATCTCAATGAGCAGAAAAAGTTTCTAAAGATTCATCTTTTATTGAATCTCTTTCTCTCTCACTGTCTGGCCCTAAAGGAACAGACGTGAATAAAAGGCAATGTTTTGATTCCTACTGAAAACTTCCTGAACTCTGAATTTTCCACCTGAACAGAAGTTAAAATTACCGATGGATGGATGGATGGATGGATGGATGGATGGATGGATGAATGAATGAATGAATGAATGAATGAATGAATGGATGGATGGATGGATGGATGGATGGATGGATGGATGGATGGATGGATGGATGGATGGATGATTCTGTTTGTTGTATTTATGTTTGAAAAATGATGGGAATTATTAGTTTGATGCATTTAATGATTGAAAATAAAATCAGATTTTTCAGTATTGATCACTGATCAGCTATCAAGTGTTTGATTGGTGCCTGTCCAGCTTTCTCCTTGTTGTCCTCACTTATCAGTCTTGGAATCTTGCAGGGAATCTTTGTTCTCAAAAAGTTTAAAAGTTTAGGTTTAATAACCTAAAGTAAATGTCGATGCTGCTTTCTCTGCTGTTAAATTAAGGAGAGGAAAAGTTCAGCTGTCTGTAACACCTAGCAACACCTAAGGATCCATGTCTATCACACTGTGAGGTCGGCTGATAAATCCATGCAGAACCTGAGGAGTAAAACCTGGAGCTGGTCGTTCAGAGGTTCTGTTCATTTCAACAGATCCAGAAAATAGTTTGGCATAAATTCAGGTTTTACTTTATAGCAAAGCTAAAACAATAATTCCATTTACATTTACATCATTGTAATAGCAAAGGAAAATTGTCTTAATCTGAATATAAACCCTGTTTTGTTCTTGCATAACCTGCCTGTGTTATCGTGCTGGTAATCTTTGCATAATGAGTTTAAATTGGGCTTTGAGCGTCAGGCTGGATGAGTTTTCTGTTCTTTTACTGTCTGAACAAACAGATGAGCTAAGAGTCGCTGTGTGAGCTGGTTTGAGGTGAAAACAGAGTTCAGACCTTCAGGACGATCATCGTGTCTGGACGCCGCTGCCCGTTGCTGCCTGCATGCAGCTCCTGATCGCAGCCTTTAGCTGCCGCCTCGCATGTCAGCAGGTTTAAATGATCAAACGCAGAGCAGGAAGTGGACCGGCCTGCAGCCCTCAGCCTCCGCTCCCTGAGGAACAACTCTTCATGATGAAGACACTTCAGATGCTGGCTGGGTTTCAGGTTCACTTCCCCACAAGCTGCAGGGAGGCTGCAGGATGGCGCTCTGCTGCAGGGCCACACAGGGGTCACACAGGGTCACACAGGGGTCACAGAGGAGTCACTGAGGATGGTAGCTGACATCTGGAGTTCATGATGAAGATCAGTCCTGGGTTTCAGGTCATGAAGGCGCCGCCTGCTGGGACGCATGTTGACATTTTTCCGACATTTTTCCGTCACTTCCGCGGCTAACACGAAGCAGACGTCAGAGTCCGCCTCAAACCGGACCGGGACCGAGGCTTTTAGGCGGTTTGATCAGAGTCCGCTGGTTTGAGGCGGACTCTGATCAGTCTAAAATCTCAGGAACATTTATTTGCAAAAGTTTCTCTGCGTTTTCCTACCTCTGAGGACGTTGTTCTGTTTTTCTAAGTCTATGTAAACTATTCAAACTATGTAATCATAAAACAGTCATGAACTCAAGTGTTCAGTCCGCCTTAATCCAACTCCAGTCCGCCTTAATCCAACTCCAGTCCGCCTTAATCCAACTCCAGTCCACATTAATCCAACTCCAGTCCGCCTTAATCCAACTCCAGTCCGCCTTAATCCAACTCCAGTCCGCCCTATTCCAACTCCAGTCCACCTTAATCCAACTCCAGTCCGTTTGTCTAGAAAGTCCGGTTCGGCTGGGAAAATCTGAATGCAAACGCCGGTCTGGGTTCGGTTGAAATAAACTCTGGTTTGGTTTGAATACATATGTGAACACCTGGGAGACTGGAGACCACAGCGCAGGGCATTCTGGGTAAATACAAACAAAACAAACATATTAGCCTAGCAATAGCAGGAGAAATGTCTTTTACCAAAGACAAAAGAGAAATCCTCCAAGTGCTAAAATCTGACTCCATTTTTGTTTCCATTTGGTGAAGGACGTTGCACTTCAGAGGTTTTTTCAGTGGTTCTTGGTGCAGCGCCCCCACAGGCCAGGAGGGGAACAGGTTGGTTTGACTCAGAGCAGAGAGAAAGAACCACAGCAGCTGGAGATGCAGCAGATGCTGCTGTTTTCGTCTCCAATCGAACTGAGTCTACTGGGCTTTCAGGTGTTAAACATCCTCAGATTTTCTGCTTGCTCTGGTCGGTCTGAGCTGTGATTGGTTCCTTGTTCCAGTCTGCAGAGAGTAAAGGAGCTCTGTGCATCTGAAGAGTTTCAAACCTGCTGTTCCAACAGCCTCCAGTATTGATTCACTCGTCTCTCTAAAGGCCGGAGTAACCGTTCGATTGAATAAAACTTGTGTGATCCTTATAAATATCCAAGTCTCCAAGTCCCTGCAGACCCATAAGGTTCTCTGTGGCTGCGCTCACACACTTTCCACACACTGTCCTGTTTCATCAGGCCACACACACACAGACACACACATGCTGGCCTCCGATGCTTCTGCTCTGGAAGTGTTTCTCCCTCAGATTAAAGCGGTAATGAACGAGCCTTCTCTGGGCCAAACATGACACTGTGCACTTTTGACGGATGACACGTGAGGAGGAGAGAATAACACTTGTGGTTCCCATGTTTCATGTCCGTTTATTGGGATTTATTGTTGCAGCAGTCTGTGGTTGAGGTGCAGGGCATTGGGTTCATGCAGAGGTGTCTGGGCTGCTGAGCAGACCTTGGTGTTTTCATAATGAGCAGCTTTGAGAAGTGGGTGCAGAAATAATGACGCTGCTTCTAATCCTTCCCTCTCAGGGGCAGAAAACAGAAGCTGAGCGCTACTTCCTGAAGGCCATCCAACTGGATCCCACTAAGGGCAACTGCTACATGCATTACGGTGGGATTTCTGTTTTTATTTCAAATTGACACATCCTGACTTCTTATTCTCACATCTCAGTTATTTGATTTGGCTGTTGAAGACGTTCTGCACAAAGGCAGGAATTTACACATTTTGGACGCCTGTTTGGACAAGTGTTTGTTGACCCTTTTTGTCACGTCTCCCTCCAAACATCAAGAATCTCTATCTGTGTGTGGTTAGAGAGTTTTATGAGAACAGAGGATGACTTCCTCTCATTGTTCACTTCAGTTTGATGCGGACATGGAACGTGACGATTTCAGCGTCTCTCTTGTCTTCCATCATTTTTAAATCTCTTATAAACATTCAGTTTTATTATCATGTTAAATTAATCATATTTTTCTTTAAAGATGTCAGCTGACTGTCAATACAAAATATAAGAAAATTATGTGAATAAAGATGTTATGGCACAGGGTTTACCATGAAGACACTAGTGGACCTCAGAAAGTTGGAGGGAAGACCAGAAAAAATATAGAAATGTAAAAAATAGATACATTTTATTTTTTACCGATGTTGGTGACATTCCAAACCTAAATGTATGCATACAAAAAAAGCCTCCGAAGCCGCTGAGCTTTTTGTGACTTCAGCCAGTTTTTTACAGTCAGAAACGTCCCTGAGGTCAGTCAGGCAATCTGCTGAAGGTCAGTGGGAGGTTCAGCGGTGACGGTGCTAACAAAGTCAAACACGGTGATAATTCCTCTTTATTCTGGACCTTCCAAGGATCCCTAAATCTGCAGCCTTGCTGGTCCTCCTTGATCCCATCAGAGGTTCACTGTAAGTCAGGTATGCCAATGAAAGTTAAAATCTTTTCCAAGAAACGTTTTAACCAAACATCCACTGATCTATCAGGGTCAGCTAATCTGACCAAACAGGGATGGTTTGTAAAGTTCCTATCTGGTGTTTCAGCGCAGGCCTGAGCCAAAGTAAACGTTGTTACAGCGTGTCCCTCTGCGCCTTCAGGAGGATCTGCTCATGTTTTAACAGGACTGCTGTTTTCTCCTGCAGGTCAGTTTTTACTGGAAGAGTCACGGCTCCTGGAAGCAGCAGAGATGGCGAAGACGGCCGCCCGCCTCGACGGTGGGGAGTTCGATGTGGTGTTCAGCGCTGCTCACATGCTCAGGTAAGGCCGTCAACACAGACCTCTCTCTGTCTTATTTTTGATTTCTGCGGTCTAGGTGCGCGCACGCAGATGCTGCACAGTATTCCAGAACGGTTTTCCTTGGCTGGGCCGAAAGCAGTGTGTCTGCACGCTTTATCCGAGGGCTTACTCCATTCCTCCGCCTGCGTGATTTTCTTGGCTGGACGTTGTAATCCCTCTCTCTCTGAACGGTGGTGGAATCCAGAACTGAAGCTTTAACTCATCGCAGCGAGAGATGTTCAAACTTCAGCTGTCTCTGGATCTGAGTCTCACTTGGAAATGTGTTTGTTTGATGAGGCTGAGCAGAAAAGCTCTGCAGCCGGAGAGTCGGTGAACATGAGTCATGATTGGAAAAAGCGTCAATGCTGAACACAACTTCAACCAGCAGAGACATCTTAGTTAAAACTTCTCATGCGTCATCGTTGGGATCCTGCGGGATCCACCGCGAACAGACTTCAGCGTAGAGACCACTGGAAGCCTAGGAGTTTCTCAGGCAATGCTTGGGTTGAACTCATCTCCGCCTGCTTGGCATGGGGTCCTGCTCTTCTGCAGCTCCGGCTCTTTATGTGTTTGTGTTGGACACGGACGTGGAAAGACCTACTAGATGCAGACAGAAGTGAATCTGTGCAGGAGAAGAGAAGAGATCACAGGGAGAAGCAGATACTTACCAGTGTGTAAATGTTGTTTATGGCTCTCTGGGGTTTTTGGGGCGTCAGCATTTGGATTCTGAACTAATAATTCCCGCCTGCCTCCTTTAACTCATCGCTGAAAATGTGAACGTAGAAATGCCAGGGTACATGTTTGAATTTTTAAGGTTTTTGCCTTTTTCCCAGGTTATGACTGATATTATAAACTGTTTCATGGTTAGGAGTTGGGTAAAGCCAAATATTACAAAGCAGTTGTTGTTTTAATTCAGAATAAAACAAAACTTTTTGCTTTGTGTGACCATGTCTCCTTTCAGGCACTTTTTCTCTCAGGTGGTTAAATCGGTTCAATAAACCTCCACGTCCTGAAAATCTTGAGCTGGTCGTTGGAAAATCCAAAGCTACTTCAAAATAAGAGCCTGAATATCAGTTAGATTTGACAGTTAGTATACAAAATTTCAACACAGATGTCAAAATTTATTTAGCTGAAAGTTTACAAAACAGCCAAATAATTTATTTAGGAGAAGCTAAGCTAAGTGCGCTAAGAGTTTTCACAGTTAGCAAAAATTAGCTGTGATTTTAGCACCTTAGTGGATTAGCGGAAGTGTGCCCAGCACAGTTAATTTCCAGGTTCAAAGTGAAGACATTAAATTAAAACCAGCAGAAATCTGATTGGTTATAAACTCACCAGGATTTATGGAGTCTCACTCTGAAGCCTCTGACCTGAATCCTGAGTCCTCACTGACGTCGGTTCGCTAACAGACTTTGACTTCCTAAATGAAGCTGTGGGTCCAGACGGCCGCCGGCTTTGATCCAGGTAATATCAGGCGCTGCTCACTCAGCCGTCCAGCCGCTGTCCTTGACTTTGTCAGAGGGAAATTATTTGCAATTAGGCGTTACTGCCATTAGGGAAAAACCTGCAGCTGTGGATCCTGAAGGTGGTTCTGCATTAGTTCAGATAAAGGAAACGTTGCTGCTGTTTGAGAACGAAACGCCACAGACTTTAAATAAAACACAATATTTATGACTCGACTGCAGAGCTGATCTCAGGCGTCGCATTTTTAGGTAAAGATCCTGACAAACGACCTTTCCTCAAATCCTGTTTGTCACAGTGAAACGAGACGTTTTCTTTGTATCTGTATCATTTATTCATTTTAATCTCATGACAAAGTAATCATGTTTTCTTTTTTGAATATCTTTGAATATATTGAACTGCAATAAACACCGACTACTTATGACTGTGTTTATTTGTAGCCTCCAATGAGCAGCTGCCTCCACCATCATAGCTAAACATTTCTGTGTTAAAAATACTTTTTAATTGGTCTCATGTAATATTAACATTTTTGAAGACTCTGAATTTGAGGTTTTTATCAAAATGAACTGAAATAACCGCTTGAAATCCATCAGTATTCTTTTATCTCGTTGAAGTGAATTTTCTTAAATATCCAGTGAACCAAACATCCCAAATCAACTGGATGTGAATGACTGACTGAAACTCCTCAAGTAATGAACCCTCAGGCTGTAATCCGTAAATCTGATTTTCATCCTGAAGCAGAGTCGGGTGATTTGCAGGTTTGAGCAGAAAGCAGAAAGTTCTCGTTGCGTTTCTTCATGCAGTTCCTCCATGTTATTTTCTCCATGACCCCTGGGAACCGGTAAACACTCCGGGTTCAAGGCCTGGGCCAAAGCCAGCAGCAATAAAACTGACTAACGATCGCCTCTCCCTGTTTTTCCCTTTTCAGACAAGCCAAGCTCAACGAAGCAGCCGAGAAGTATTACGGACAAGCAGCGAGCCTGAGACCCAACGTGAGTAAAGCCTTGACTTGCTATTCCTCCTCATTACCTTTCACTTTGATGGACGCGCTGCAATTACGGTCAGACTGACTTTCCAATATCATTACTGGCCGTTCTGCCTCTAACAACAGGATTCATTGTCAGTCCTGCTCAGAATAATGAGTTCTTGGGTTTTCCTGAGCTCAGAGGTTTGCTTGTGCAACATCCATCAACAAGTTCAAAGGAGGGGCCGGAGTAAGCAGATTGGAAAGAATAATGATACGAACACCGAGCCGGAGGACGGGGATCCTGAAACTGACGGGACGGGTCCGCTTGTTTGAGGGGGGGAGTGTGTTTAGCATGCGGTCATCCTGTTTGTTTCCCGGCGCTGATTGGAAACAGACAGCTGTGGATTAATGATCAAATACATCTTTACAATGTTTTACAGGAATCATAGTTTGGCCTTTTCTGCACACAAACCCGGGTAAAATATGAAGAAACGTTGTCAAACAAGAGCAGGCAGGACTCCACAGAAGTCATGGAGTTCAGATCTGAGTAGGTTTGGTGGTAAAAATGTCAAATTAAAGTCAGATTTCTCTCCAAACATCTAATTAAAACTCAGAACAAATGAGAGAAATCTGCCTCATCCTGAAGCTGCAAGAATTCACCTGAAAAACTTTTGCAATGTTTTGATGTTTGTGGAAAATACTATAAAGCACCAGGTTCCCAACATGAGGACATGACATCCTGTTGTGTCGGTAGATGCAATTATAATGAAAAAATAGAAAAAACTGCTAAACCTTGCATTTGTCAGAGGCCATTAGTAATTTTTATCCAAAATCAATGAGAACCACTGTGGAAGCCGCAGGTTGATGACCTGTGTGTCAGGGCAGTAGAATGTCAGTAAAATCACTAAGAATCCAAAATAAGATCATTTCTGAAAATAAAGACGTGGAACGATTCACCCCTGTTTGAAAAGAATTTTGTTTATTAGTCAGAAAAACGAGGAGATTTCCTGTTTGACGTGGTTTATAGAGAATCCAGAGAATCCCGCTGATGCAGTGGATCCCAGCAGAGCAGGATCTCCAGGCTGCATGGCGTTAAAAACAGACGCGGTTCTGTTGTGAAAGTCGCTGCATGAGTCAGGAACGTTTCAGTTCACCATATTAAAACAAGATGCAGCTTTGGCTCCGCCTACTGCTGGCTCAGCCGCGGCTCAAGGAGAAATGCAAACAGATTGTTAAACAGTAAAACAACAGGATCTTTGATTTTTAATCATGTTACTGATTATTAATCCATTTTGTTGTCAGACAACATTTATACAGTAAGTATCCATGATGGTTTAGCGCTTTAACTCATCCTATGACTGAGTAAAAAACAGGAACAGCCAGCAGCTGGCAGGATTCACCACACTATGAGATGAATATGAAAATATAAAAATATTTATGTGGAGCACAAACAGAGAAAGGAAGGTAAATCACTCTCTGTGAACAAAATGATGCGGCTTTCATCACGTGTCAACGAGAGTCGATTTGCACTCTGGATGTGAGAAGCTTCAGGAAGCTTTGGGCTCTGACATTTCTTCACCTGGGCGATGCAGGCTGGGTCCAGGATGTGTAGCTTTTACTGGACTCTAAAAGAAACAAAACACAAAATTTGTTGACAAAATTGCAGCAAGTTGCCTCAAAGTTTTAATGAATCATTTTACACAAGATATCTGTTGAAACAAGCTAATGTGATTGGCTTCTGATTAGCTAGAGCTAACGCCATCAGGTAGAGCTAACATCATTAGCTAGTGCTAACACCATCAGCTAGAGCTAACATCATTAGCTAGTGCTAACACCATCAGGTAGAGCTAACATCATTAGCTAGTGCTAACACCATTAACTAGTGCTAACACCATCAGGTAGAGCTAACATCATTAGCTAGAGCTAACACCATCAGCTAGAGCTAACACCATTAGCAGTAGCAAACACCAAAACAAATTAAAAGTAATGAATGGATCCTTAAAGTGAGAGTCTTTGTAACAAACCATTCTAATATATTTGAGAAAATTTTTGATCCCGATGCTAACTGTAAGCACAGTTAGCATAATCAGCATTGTGCAGCGTTGGCTCTCCTTTCAGGTCGGCGTTTCAGCAGCAGCAGAAAAACCAACAGGACTCTCTCCTCTTCCTCTGTTTCGTCCTTGTCTTCATTTCTACTCATTATTTCTCCATTTCCTTCTATTTCAAAGCCTCCCAGTTCAAACTGGAAGGGCTGAAGGTTTCTAATTGAGCAATAAATACTGTTCTGGCTTGACAGGGCTAGCTTCATAGCACCTAGCGCCATCTACCCAGGATGCATTGCAGTGGGAATGACACTGTGTGTTTTATTTAAACTAATAAAAACTAAACATCCTGTTGAATGTGTCTCAGATAAAGTTTGTTGTTAAACTAACAGTGGATCTCTTTATAGTCGTGGCAGTTTTCCTAATTGTGATCAAATGATGAAAACTGAACCGTCAGATGTGGGAAGGTGTTACGAAACTTTTGTATTACGGCTTCACATCTTCCTACACCACCGCAGCAAAAGGAAGATGCACGGTATAATTTACTCGGCTCTTAATCAGCGCAGCTGTTTTGCATTAATCATGTTGCATATGCGCGCTGTCAGGCTGAGAGAACCATTCCCAACCAAGTCCTTCAGCAGGAGATAAATCCAGTTTGATTCTCGGTCAGAACCATCTGGTCTCTGCAACCTGCAGACTTTTTCCTTCTTATGCCTTCAAATTCTTTCTAAAGTCATGAAGGTCAAGCCTTTCCTCCGTCAGTTTGCCATGTGGCCCTGGCTCTTCTGCTCTGTGCCCGGAGACGCAGCAGCGCAGGAGGAAATGAGGGATGAAGAGAAATAAAGGCTTCTGAAAACAGCAACTTTCTGCTGAATCTGGGGGAGCCAGGAAAAAAGGGTGCAAATAAAAAACCGTCTCAGATATATGAAGTGAAAAAGGCAGAAGATTGTTTTGGACATGAAGGAAGATTTTTATAGAATTCAAATTAAGACCACTTGGTTTTGCAGATATTTTAAAATAAATATTTTTGCTCAAATACTGTTTATTTTGTTTATCATTTTAAAGTTTCAAACACATAACAGTAGATTTTAGTTGTTGTTATTCTCTTTAAACTTCTAACTTTATTTAATGCATAAATTCAGATGAGCCGATGGGAATCTTCACCTCTATGCTGTTAATCAGAAGTTTCCTGCGTTTTACCTCTGGTTGCTCACTTCAGATGCATTTGAGGTTTTAAACAAGAAAATGAAAACATTTTGAATTTAGTTGAATCTGCAAATTTCAAATTGATTTCAATCTAAAAACATAAGCATTTGTATTTGTTCAGTGGACCTTTTCTCCTTTAACTTACGCCGCCCGTGTCGAGAGGCCATGCAGGTTATTATTTTACCATTTCGTTGTCCAGTCAAGGCTTTTCTCCCTGGAGTTATGATTAATGCACCATTTAAACCCACTTAGCTCACAAACTCACAATAAAATGCGACTGCACTCTGAATCTTTAGTAAAAGATTAAAGTTATAGTTATACGATAAACACCTATTTGTCACCTGGAGATGTTGGATGCAGTGTTTGTGTGAGGTCTGTTCATTACTACTATTACTTCAAATCATGTCCATGTGTATAAACAATCCATCTCCAAGCATTATTTTGTGGTGTGGCCCTAAAGCGGTGAGGTCAAGCTGAAGGTAATTTATTGCACAAACAGTCTCAGAGTGACAGCAGCCATTACGTCGCAGAGCTGCAGCTGCTTCTGCAGCATGAAGGAGAGGCAGCGGATCGCTCAGACCAGGCCACAGGGCAGCCAATAACAACAAAGTTTTTCTTATTTGTTAGTTTGATTCTGAATTAAGAATAATTCATTCAAAATCGACAATTAATTTTCCAGTCATTAAGTCTCCCCACATCTCAGTCTTTTCATTTCTGGGAGGTAGAAATGTCTTGTAACCCAAATTTGACATATTTCTGATTATTTTGCTAATTATTCCACTCATACATACAGATACAGAGCTTTGCAAAAGTAATCACACCCTTTAAATGAGGGGTGTTGTGTATTTTCCTGGCACATTGTGACATTTTATAGCACGATGTAACTATAGCTGTTTCCATCAACATTTTTTATTTTGAAGTGTTGCATAAGGAAAGATTGATGGAAACAGTAGAATTTCTAAAAACTTGTGTTAGATTGGAAGATTCCTGACATGCATGACTGAATCAAAGCAACACTGCAGGTAGTTTTGTGATGAGAGGATAACATTTTAACATGATGTAAAGCTTTAAAAAGTCGCTCTGCATCATTCTGCCCCTTTGTTCATATTCTGTTACAATCACAATCTGCTTGAGGTTTTTTCTGACAATCTAAACAAAACATTCATCATTGTGACATGGAAAGGAAACAATGTTTGGTTTTAGGATTTTTTTTTTTACCAAGAAAAATCTGAAAAGTGTGGCATGTATTTATATTTGCCCCCCTGAGTCCTTTGTGGCCCACGCTTTGCTGCAGCTGCTCCTGTATGTTTAGAGTTGAAGATTTTAGTTTTCTGCTACCTGAGTTGTAGCTCTCTGCAGCTCCTCCACAGTTACCAGGTGGTTATCGCTGTCCTTCCTGTCAGCCCAGGTCGACGTCCGTGTCCCAGTAGATCTGCATGTCTCCTCTGCAGCTTGTTCTCCAACACCAGAACCAGAACAGCTGCATTTATTCAGAGATTAAATTAACCTCAGCTGATTAAAGAGACGTCTCAGTGGTTAATAATTACATGGAAAACATAGATTTCAAGGAACAAAATGATTTTTCTTCTGTGAAATGCAGAAATGCTGATAAACTCAGCAGCAGACCCGGAGCTGCTCTGCTGCATGAGGCATTTTTTCCACATCTCTAACCAAAATGGTGATCAGATGTTGCCCCTCCCTTGGCCTACATACTTCTTGGTCTTGACATGATTGCACCCGAGGCACTTTTCCTGTACTTATATCTCCATGACTCATCCGTCACACTGATTATGACTTTGCCCATTGGCACCAGCAGAAATAAACATCTTGAGCCACTTCAAAGCGGCGGCTGCTCCCTCTGACATCGATGGCCGCAGACCAGACGCAGGGACAGGCGCGGCGACGTTCTTCCCAAACGCCGCGCAGTTCGGCCGATCTGACAACGGCGCGCTCGTATCGCTGAGGCTCTGCTATGATGACTCAATGCTCCACTACGGCTAAAGAGCATATCATGTAACACTTTGAATCATCTGCAGGATCAGATGTTTGTAACAGAAGCTGAGATGCCTGTGAGGAAATTCAGCGTTTGTGTTTTTTGGAGTTTTACTCCCTCCATGTCGTCACTCAGAGAAAAGACGATGAACCACATATCATTCCCTGCTAAAATATTCAGTATGAACAGACAGGCTGCATTATTCATCAGCACTGATGTGGTGAAATGTGAATTTCTAATCTCATTATGTCTCCAGTCTAAACACATCAGCTTTAGATAGTATGTCAGCTCTTTCTCAGGAAGCTCCATTATGTGCTTTTAGCTGATCGGATCGATTCGTTTGCAGGTCCAGTCGTCTTTGGCAGAACTCAGTCAGCATCCAGCATACTGAGTTAGTAATTAGTAACTCTTCCAGACGCTCTGATTTGTCAGGATTTTTCTACTCCTCTCTTAAAGGGACCCCACAGAATTTCTGTCAGATTTAGTTTTTGACTTTTGTTTCCAGTTTTGGACACACATCCACTAATCTGCTAATCCATTACTTTGTTGTTTAACACGTTTATGTTTTTGCTAGCTTTAAAAACATTTAGCACATTGTGCATTCTAGTGTGTTAATTTACTCAGTTTATTAATCTTTCAGTTGAATAAAGTTTGACATCTGTGATGAAGTTTTGGTTGTCGAGTATTAGAGGTGAACATTTATGCAAAATTCATGTTTTGCATATTGTTGTACAGTTTAGGTCTCAACTGTTTCTGAAAACAACCAAAGCACTTTAAAAAACCACTCAGCCGTGTTTTTGGCTGTAAGTTCATGTTTTTTAGTGTCTGGAAAATGGACTGTTTCAAAGAACTCCTGATTGAGTCACATTCAATAAGCACTCTGCCGTAACCTGGCAACCCAAGCTGAGCTCCAGCACGTTTGATCAGCTGGTTTAACCGCTGTACAATGGCTGCTGGATAAGGTCAATGTTTTGCTGTTGACTTGCCATCCAGAAACCACTTGCTGCGTTCTTGTATGTTTATATAACTGTGCATCTGTTTGCAGCCATTTTCACACGTAAATGTAAACGATGAGTTGGGGGGCGTGGCCAGCAGCAGCTTATTTGGATTTAAAGCAACAGAGGCCATAAAACAGCTCACTCTGTTGTTTTAGGCAGACTGAAATATCATCATCTAAGAATGGTTTTGTGCAGAAAATTTCATGAACATATTTTGTTTAGTCCATAGACTTATCTTAACCTGTTCAAGGAAGCATAGTAGAAAACTTCAGCTAGTTAGTAGCTCCAGTACACCAGCTAAATATCTCAACGACAGCTGATTGGATCCTAAAATGGTCATTTGTGTTTGCCTCAGTACCCTGCAGCTCTGATGAACCTCGGAGCGATCCTCCACCTCAACGGGAAACTGCAAGAAGCCGAAGCCAATTACCTTCGGGCTCTTCAGCTGAAACCAGACGACACCATCACCCAGTCGAATTTACGTAAGCTTTGGAACATCATGGAGAAGCAGGGCCTGAGGACCACGACTCCCTGAGATCTCCCGTCCCGCCTACACACCATCTGCGCTCCAGACCCGGGGAGACGGGCGGCCTACGTGCCCTCGTTCTGTTTTCTCATCCAGGAGAGAAGGACCGAGGGAGGACGTTTGCAGAGACACGTTGTGCCGCACAGCCTCCCCCCCACTAATCACCTCTGAGCTCTGCAAACACCTCAGGCCTGCAGCTTTGCTCAGGATTGCTTACAGTCAGGAAGGCCCTGCGTGATATCTGGCTTCCTTTCTGCAGATTTACTGCTTTCATATTTTATTCAAGAATACTTCAAGTTAAAGTGAAGCCACAGGTTCATCGCTGCCGCAGAATGAGGTATGAAAAACACAGAGGGGAGCACTGAAGGACTTTCTGTCAAATTTTAGTTTCACTTCATGTTTTTTTCTTGAAAATGAAGGAAAGAAGGTACATATGAAGAACTGGACACAATTTAACTTCTTAAAATTTAATTTATAGTCTCTGCTTTTAAACCTTCTCATTCTCACATTAATCTGAAATTGCACCACATATTGATTCCTAAAGTAGCAACTGTCCTGATATTCAGAGAAAAACATAAAAAGGGAATGCAGAGTATCTGTTTCAGCACAATAAGAGTCTGTAAGGCCTCCAAAGGGCTGCAGTTAACCTCACTAATCTGTTTTAGCAAGCTTCGAAATGGTCTTCATTCCAGTGGTATTTTTATTCTTCACTTCTAAATATTAAACTACCATCACCATTAAAAGCTGAAAGCTTCAGGTTGCAGATGGAAAACCTTCCCAGGTTCCAAGAAGCTCAACAGGACCTGCAACAAAAGAGTTCAACCAGCCAAAAGGAAATGCTAAGCTAACGCTAAGCTAGTGTCCAACTTTTATCCTTACATAGATCAACACAGAGTCACAGCTCTTTGAAAGGGAAATGTTTAAATGCCTTTATGCTTAGGTAAAGTTATGTCATTGTGTTTGAATAAATATTAATATATAGCTGCCATGTTTTAGTACACAGAACAACACAGCAAACTGTAGCTCCATAACTGAGTGAGTTTGGCTTGTTACAATACGGTGAAGGGTTTTCGGTATCCTTAAAGCTGTTCTTAGGTCTCATCTGTATATATTTTGTCTAGTTTTCATATATTTGGTTTTTTTTGTCAGTTTTTAGTAAAAGAAAGAGCACCTTCATTAAAGTTTGTACAGTATTTGTTATTTGTTGGCCCCAGTCCTATTCATAGAGTTATTGCTCTGTTACCTGTGATTAGTGATATCCAGAACCAGTGGTGGGTACATGCATGCTATTAGCAGAGCTAATTTTTCATTTAGCGTGTTAGCATTTTTGCTAACTTTGAAAACACTTAACACCCTCAGCTTCTCTTAAATTAATATTTTCAGAGACATTCTAATTTAGTTGCCTGTTTTGGAAACTTTA
The DNA here is from genome assembly GCF_001443285.1 of Poecilia latipinna. Classification (NCBI taxonomy): domain Eukaryota; kingdom Metazoa; phylum Chordata; class Actinopteri; order Cyprinodontiformes; family Poeciliidae; genus Poecilia; species Poecilia latipinna. The sequence continues at coordinate 165,571 of NW_015113030.1, forward strand.
AGTTAAATAAAGTTCATCATCTGAGTTGAAGTTTTTATCAACTGTCAAGAATTCCTCAAGTTGTCAGACATTTTTCTTCATGCTCTTATTTTGAAGTGTGTGAAGACTGTTCCACTTCCTGTCCTCACAATCGTTTTTCTCAAAACATTATCAGAAATAAAATACAATGAATTCAGAGCAGTTATTAATGTACATCTACACAGGTGAACAGAGTCCACTGAGGATTATTGACATAAATACCTTGAATAAGGTGCATATATCCAGTGTTTTTATATCCTGTGTTCTTCACTCATGGTGCAGTGCAGCAAGTTCATTCTTTACCCAGAATGCACTGCTGTAGTTCTACAGTAAATAGTTTAAAATGTCCAGTGTTTTCTGACTGAAGCCCTACCTTTAGGCAAAATTAGCAACAGATTTAGCAAAACTCAACTATAAAACTGAAACCATGAGTGAAAAATAAAAATTCCTTTGTGAAGAGCAAACCGTACTGTTAGGCGTGTAATGACAACTCCACCCTGTTGAGGGCGATGTAATAAGCTGTAACGTATTGTGTCATTGATGCACGTTGGGTACCAACATGGTTGAATTTAGCACTTAAGCATTAGCTTCTGCTCAATGCTATGTTGGTGCAGCAAGTTACCTGAACTAATATTTATGATCAGTGCAGCTGACATTTTTAGTTAGCGGTGCCCACCACTGTCCAGAGCTAAACCCAGGTACCAGATCGGACTCCAGATAGAGCCGTTGTTAAATGATCGGGATCAAGACCTCAGATACTTCCTGTTGAGTCTCTTCATCAGCTGGACCATCGGTTTTGTGCTGTCAGCTTTTAAATATCCCGATCTATTCTCATGTTTATTACAAGAGTATTATATAGCACATTTCTTTTCGATCTAGCGGGTCTGGGTTTCCCCCAAAGTCACTCTTATGAAGGTGATTAGAGTTTACTGCGGACAGCAGCTTCCAGTCAGTCTGTCTATTGGAGACAGACAGACTGACTGGAAGCTGAATGTTGTTCTCATTTGTCCCCACAAAGTAGCTGAATCACTTAAATATTAAAAAAAAAAAAATTCTGAGTTTATAAAGCACAAAACCAACTGGAACAAGATTGAAATATTTTACAAAGTGAATTATGAAATCTTTATCAAAGTGAGAACAAACATGCTTGAGTTGTTTTTATTTTACTGCACTTTAAAGCTACTATTAAGGCTTATACAGTGCTCTGAAAAAGTATTGCCTTCAAAGATCTCTGTAGTTTTTTTAGATTTATTGTCACTTAAGTATTTCAGAATTAAACAGACAACCTTTCTTTCAGGCAAAGATAACTGGACAAACATAAAGTACAACTAAAATGATGATTTCACTCTGGTCTGCCATTTTGTAATTTGCAGATAGAGATTTGATTAGCTTGTTACGCAAAAACTTTTCACTGCCAAATTTATTAAAAGATGTTGACAACACATGACTTATCCATCCAGCCTTTCATGTTGGAGCCAGGAAATGTTACCACATTATGAATGAACACGTGTTGTAAACAAGGCACAGTTAGAGTTATGTTAGCACCAAGAATGTCACTGACTGCGTTTGGATCATGGGTTCCCCAAGACAAAATCTGCAAAAACAAAGGAAACCCATGACCTTGTTTAGCAGTTCTGCAGCAAATACTTTATAAACAGAATATAACGATATCTATGCAGCACCAGGAGAGACTAAATCCAACTTTCCTACACAACAAAATGTATTTAAGGGCTAAAAAAGTAGCTTTTTCATATCTCCCGTTTAGTATACTGTGCTATGATAAGCATTTGGTTCATACTCAAAAACCCTCCAATATGGCTGAAATAACCTAAGTTTTCAGAGTGATTCAAAACTTTCCCCCAGACTCATTTCCACATAACCTTTAAATGCCTTCATTAATTGAAATAATCATTTATACACTCTATTTTCTGCATGTATTCAGATTATCTGTGCTGATTTTAAAATTTCTTTGATATTCTGAAACAGCAGACAGTAAAAAACCTGTTGGAGAAACTTTTTTCTAGCACTGTATGTAGCGTTGATTCTAATGAAGGGTCCAACTGGGACGATTCTGATCCCAGCTGTTAGCAGAACCAGCTGGAACTGTGTTGTTTTTTTCACATGTAAAATGAAGGAAGATCATTTGATGGAGCTTCTGCACGTTTCTGGTCATTACTGAAGAAAATTCACAAACACGGCTAATGTAGCTATTTACACAACACCTGCTTCAGGAGGCTGAGACTTTGTTATATGAAGCAGTCACATTGTCGTCTGCACGGTGCTGTTTCTTTACTGTGATGGTGGTAAGGAAACGTTAAGAGTTCGCGTTGATTTCCTGCCTCCCTCACACATCCATACACTCATTCCTGGTGTAAATATTTAAAGTGTTGATGAGGAAACAAGATTTTTAATGTCTGTAAGAAGGTGTGAAAAGAAAAAGTGTTTCACTCTGTGTCTCTGCTCAGGGATCTCAAGCAGTGGGCTATTGCAGAAACTTGTTCACAGAGAATTTACTAAATTAAAATTTATTTTTGAAATGTGTTGTATTTGTATAAATTATCAGGATTTGTAGCCCTGTCCTCCTTTTTTGTAAAATAAAAACTGAACAATGTGCAAGAAGAAGTCTTTTCATCCTCTGTTTTTTCACAAAACATTTGATATTTCTGCTCACTGGTTTGGCTTATAAAACTAAAGGTCTTCATCGTGGGATTAGCATGAAGAAGAGCACAAACATTAAAGAATCTCCGTCTTTCTTTTGTTTAATTACAGGTTGGCAATGTTCACCAGGCGCATATGCATGATTCCCATAAAGTTTTTATATATAACATTTGATTTTGAGAGTGAAATAGTTGTTCTACTGTGTTAGCATTTCGGAGCTAACATAGCCTCGCTAGCTCAGAGGCTAACTGCCTTTGTGGAGAGATAAATCATGTATTTCAGTTAGAAATGTATAAATTCAATGAGCAAAAATCTGCCCATTATGTTAAAAGTTAAGCTTTTCATGAAAAATAACAGTTTGTTCAGCATTTTTAGGCCATATCATTTGTATTCAAACATAATAGAAACACAAAATAAGGAAGCGGTGTATTATTTGTACTGAGTGCACATTGTATTAATAAGTCCAGTTTACTGTATGTCCATGTTGGGGATCCCTCAATAACATCGCTTATCAAAAAAAAACTATCTGCCAGGTTTTTAGTCCACAGCTTCAGTGAGGTAGTTTTTTATTCCTGTGGGATATTGGAGTTAATGCGGTGCTCTGCTGTGCAGCAGGGTTTACGGGCCATTATAAAATCCTCCCCTCGCAAATTTGCTAAAATGTGTCATAAAATCATCTCAGCTGCATCTCTGCCCCGCTTTGATCTTTCAACAACAAAGCCGACATGTAAATAATCCCATATGGAAAAGGGGCAGCGCAGTGTGAACACATGGCGGCTGAGCTCCGCTTCCAGCCGCCCCCACAGCTCAGACCCCGCTGATCAGCACCGGGCCGTCCCTGTGAACAAAACAGTCTGCCGAGTGACGCTTCTCACATGTCTGCTCCCCTGATCCAAGCTCTCCATGCTTTCCTTATTGGACCGGACGCCACCGACGCCGTCTCTTCCGCTTTGACTCTTCTTATCACAACAGAGGTGAGAAACTGAGTCTGTGGAGAAACAAGAACACATTTCATCTTTCATGGTGTAGAAAGCAGTTGAAAGATTTAATATGTTCTTGCAGAGCCAGGTGCAGATCTATGAATTATTATGTGATTAAAAAGTAAAACTCTAGAGCACTGGTGACCAAACGTTTTGTCACAGGGCCCAAAATCATCAAGGATAAAGTATTCATTCATAGGCCAAAAAAATGTCCAAAACCACAAAAGAACTGTATTTTTTTATTATGGAGATAAATTAGGCATAAATATGTTCAGTATTATAAGACCTGACTGGCATTCAGAATCCAAAAGCTTTTATAAAAAAAGAAGAAAAGGAGTTGTTGAAGTTTCTCCAACTTTTTTTGCAACTGCATCAACAAACAGAACTGCAGACTTCGCATATTAATGCTAAATATTGAGCTGCAACTGCGGGACATATTGGAAGGGATTCGGACAAACAGAACCTTCCTTCTTGATCTGTTGTTGATCAGCAGATTAAAATTTCTTTGTTGTGTTGTCTGGTTTTATTATAATATCCCTTTATACACACGGCCTTTTCATTAGCATCATGACCAGTTCCATGTTTCAGATTATTTTTATTCATGCAGTAAAGTAAACCAACATGTGTTGAATCCTGTTTCATATATAACTGAAACTGGACCTCCAAGACCTTAATGGATCCATCCTGACAGAACATTCACAAGCTGTTCATATTTATTTATTTAGATATTAATGTCAGGAAACTTTATTGAAGAAATTATATTCCTGAGATTTCATGTCCTGGTTTGCCTTCAATTCTTCCAAATCCTAAACATTTGAGTGTTTGAGGTTAATGGTAATAATCATCCAGTCAAATCAAAGATCCTCCTTCACTACAACAACTCAACAAAGACGATCTGCAGACCTGGTTTCACCTTCACCCTGGTTGATTCAGGTCAAGTTTATTAGAGCATTTCAGCAGCAAAGCATTTCAAATAATCACTAATTATGAAACAAGCATTATTACTTTGATACAGTAATCAGTATCAAATATACTGATCAATGATCAATGAAAGACAACACTAAACAGGGTTTTTATCCTGATTTAAAGGAACTCTGTGTTTCAGCAGTTTTTCATTTTTATGCTCCTTTAACTTTGTTCCAGATTAAAGGAGTATAAAAACTGAATGCTGTTTCTCCATGTTTGGTTCTGCTGTCTAATTTTTGACTCAGATCTGTGAAACACTGTCCCAGTAATCAATGTGACTGAAGATAAAGCATGGATGAGTTTCTCTAGATCTTAATGAAACATTAGTCCTTTAATCCTAAAAATGTTCCTCAGCTGACAGAAGGCCGACTTTGTAACCGTCTTTATGTGTGTGAAGGTTCGGGTCAAAGTCCATCACTGATCTCCAGTTTCCAGCTGTAATAACTGCAGCTGTGCCCTGATCCTTCCTCTTTAGATCCAAAGACAATAACTTCAGTTCTGTTTCTGTCCAGCTGGAGAAAGTTACATTAAATGAGTTCAAAAGAAACACAGTTCAGTCTGATTTAGTGTCACTGGGGAAAAATTAATGAAATCAATGTAAATATCTGGATTCTACTGAAAAGAAAAATATTCATTTTAACAGCATCAGGTCAACATGTTTGCTAAATGTAAGATTTATGTGCCTGTCTCACATTTTGTTGCACTCACCTGCTGGAAAAATCTGGCTTATAGGGGAACATAAAGGCAATTCTTGGAAGTTTTATATTTTCTTTAATATACTGTCTTCATTCATTATCCTTCATGGCTTTAGATAAAACTTCTACTATCTGAGTCAGACACCATAGGAAATAAACAGTCTGTCTTCCAGATTTATAACTTTTTGACCTTTTGTCTCCAAACACTTCAAACTGGGAAAAAGGATTTTATTTTATTATACTGTAATCTGTAAAATCGGCCAGGCTAATATTTTGCAGTATGAGTTGATAAAGTGTCTTTACTTTGATCTGGTGGTTCTGAGCGCTGGGCTCAGCTCGGCCGGCTGTGCGTGATACTGAGAAGTCCTTCCCTCTGGACTCAGCACAGGCTGTTATTGTTTGATAGAAAAGGCATTAAGATGAAGCTTCGGCATGAGACTCACCTCAGGTTATTGAAGCATTTTCATGTCCAAGAAAGGAAATTTATTTTTGCCATTATGCTCATTGTGAGTCTTTTGCCAAAAAACTGAAAAAAATCACAAAAACAAGATTAAAAACTGAAACATTTAGAAGAAAAACTGTTTGAGTTTGACACAACAAAGTCACCTAATTGTGTACAAATTTAGTCTTTTGTGAAGATAAAGCAAAGGAGGTGGATTAGCAGAGCGCTAACAGCTAATGATGTCATCAGGACATTTTACTTTGAAATACAATCTCTGCTGCTGCTAGCATGCTAGCAGCTAGCATGTCATGATGAGGCTGTCATACAGCAACAGTCTTCAGTCAGAGGCCTCTTCCCATTCATTTCATTACTGACTGTTACCACGACTCTTTACGACACCTGGATGATACGAGTTATGACAACATTTTGTCCCCGTCCACTGTAAACGTTTCTAAACGATTAAACAAAAATGTACGTTGACGCGACAGGTTGTAGCGCCACAGAAAATGATGCGGTTGGTATGCCGGGCCACTGGGTGGCGCTGTGACACTGCCACCCACAAAAAAGACAGAATGGCGCCATATTTGATATTTGTGACAGTAGGAGCATGTGGGACAGACAGACAATGTCATCGTTTAAAAAACTGACACTGAGAACCAGAAACATGAAACCAGCGTTTTGAAATTGATCCTCTTTGGAACCCGGTTTCAAAAACAATTGTTTCTGGTCTCCCAAAATGCCAAATCCATGTGGATGCACAGCCAAAACGAGAAAGACGTTTTCTGGATCCATCTAAAATCTTCTCCATGTGGAGAAGATTTGAAAAGTTTTTTTTTAAATTTAATTGCATCCTGTTCAGGATAGGTAAAAGTTAATCTATCAGTTGGTGAAAATCCCAAACATACAGCAGGAACTACAATGGAAAACTTTAGATAAAATGTTCTAACACATGGCCTAGTCAAAGTCCAGACCTAAACCCAACGAAGGATGTACAGAGACTTGAAAGCTGCAAGTGGAGACACAACCCAGAAGATTCCCAGCTGCAGCTGCAGTGAAAGTTGAAACGTATGAAAATAAATGAGTTTTATTATTATGTTCCTTCCTGTTCACCACTTCATGTGGGTCTTTCATATAAAATCATTTCAATCTGGAAAGACTCAGACGAAGAAAAAGGAACAATTAAAAGATTTAATGACAGCAATGAATAACAGTTCTTTGGCGCGGGCCCGGCAGCTGATCTGAGCTGAGATTTGATGTGAACTCGATGAACATCCCGATAACCGATTAGGGATGCTCTCCCCCAGGGCCCGACACTGGTGGAGGAGGTCTGGAAAGGGAGCCATCCTGGAGAGGCGAAGGATGTGGGTGGAGAAGGGGCGGTGGTGGGTTGAACGCAGCTGGGAAGCGTCTGACGGCTTCGGTGTGGATCCTTCATGCTGAGCCTGATTGATGGTTGGACACGCCGGGTGAGGTCCAGCGCTGAGGTCGGAGATGAGCATGACGCCGATGGACGAACGGAGGGGATGGAGTCTTCCAGGTTGAATTTTCGCTATCAGCTACATTTTTTCCATGTTTTGCTGCCAAGAAAAA
>NW_015113030.1:179973-184332 GCF_001443285.1 Poecilia latipinna
CTCTCTCTGTCTCTGTCTCTCTGTCTGTCTCTCTGTCTCTGTCTGTCTGTCTCTCTGTCTCTCTGTCTCTATGTCTGTCTGTCTCTCTGTCTCTGTCTCTCTGTCTGTCTCTCTGTCTCTGTCTGTCTGTCTCTCTGTCTCTCTGTCTGTCTGTCTCTCTGTCTGTCTCTCTGTCTCTGTCTGTCTGTCTCTCTGTCTGTCTCTCTGTCTCTGTCTCTCTGTCTTTGCTCAGTTCTCTTGTGAAGGTGCATCTGCTGCCTGCTCAGTTATGGATTACTTCTTTTATTCATTTCATCTCCTCTAAGGTGTCCTGCCTGCAGCTTCTGCAACAAGGAGTCTCTAGAAAATGTTATCAATCCTTTCCAGATTAATCGCTCTCTGAGTTTGACGATTTATTCATTTATTCCAGAGTCACTGAGTGTTTTTTTTAAAGTAATTTTTCTCAAGATGTAAAAAACACCTTCATGATTTTATAGGAAGGAATAAGGATTATACTAACCTAAAATAGTTTCCTAATGTCTCCAGTTTACAGGTTTAATACTTCCTTTGTTTTCCCACATGTTTCATAATTTAAAATAAAACTTGTAATGATCAGCTATTGGAACTGACCATTTTGAATTATAATGAACTTTTCAGATTTTCCAACCATTTTGAAAAGCATCAATTCATTTCTCCACTCACTTGTGTTGGTTTGTCATAAAATCCCAATAACACTGGAAACGGTTTTAATGTGTTTAAAACTTTGCGCGGCTCTTTGTGATTTAAAATCCGTCACATCCCGGCTCTCCGGCTCAGTCTGAGCCGTCTCAGCTGAAAGTCGTTTCTAAAAGCCGAACAGCAAATATGAGCCAGCGGAGCTCCGTGTTTACAGGCAGGCTGTTTATCTCCAGGAGCTTCTGTGATTTCCTAAACACAGCTTGAGTTTGACATGTTTACAATATTTTGTCTCATGTTTATGGAAACAGCGCTGTGTGAAGGTTGGAGTCACTTCAGATGTCACATTTCTAACACAGTTGTCTGATGGGTTCTGCAGCAAAACAACACAAACGGACACGAAGGCCGCAACAGGAAAACTGGAATGTTTTAGTCACAGAGCTCCATCTGGCTGCCACGTCCCCCGAAAACCCTGCAGGATGTCGACATCTGCGATTCTGTTTGGAAGCTGGAAAGTCAAAATTAACAGAAATAATTTGGGATATTTAGATTCACAGGAGAAAAAAAGGCTTCATTTTTCAGAGTTATATTTTCATATTATTCATTTATTTATAAATGTCACAGTTTCAAACTAAATATTTAGCATATTAGCTAAATATTTAGCTCAGTGCTAAATATTTAGCTAATATGCTAATTCACTTTCTGATAACCGGAAGTGGACTACCAAAATAAAAGCTGTCTAGCAAACCTGTAAATAAACTCCTGCTGGTGAACTGAAGTTTAAATGGGAGTTTATTTCAATATGCTTGCATTTTAATACAAAGGTTTTATTTTGATAGCAACATGATTTTGCAGCTAAATATTTGTCTGAAAACATTTTGTGTAAAATGACTGAATTAAAACAGTTAGAAATTCTTAATGACTGTTGCTGCCATGTTTAGGCTGGTTGTTGCCATGGTAACCAGTCTAAATATTTTGAGTAACTGAATAAGATCCAGTGCAAAATTAATGTTGTTTTGATGCTGAATTGAAGAAGCTAAAGAGGTTATAGATGTGATTTTGACAATGAACTTGAAATGATGTAAAATGTGTAACTGCAATCAGAGATCACTGATGTGTTGGAGGGGCGAACTAGTTAGGGAAAAGGACTGAAAGGCACGGCCCAGCACAAAGAAGAGGAACTACACCGAACAGGAAACAGATGGTCAAGCAAACAGACTGCTGAAGAGAAGGAAAGTTTGCAGACTAAAGGATGGAGAGTGACCCTTGAACAGGCCTGGGACAAGAACACAGACGTGACATAATGTCTCCAAGTCGAAGGTGGAACTGAGATCATGCATTCAATGTATAGCCAAAGGAAAAAGGAAGATGGTGACATGAGCGTGACCTTTGAGCATTCTTGGGATGTTTAAAAGTCGACTGCAAAAGAAGAGAAGACACCTTGGATCTATGCAGAGGGCCCCTCTGAGCTGTGGGGCTGCAGCAGAGCACCTGTTCACGCATGAGGAAACCCCCCATGAGCCAACCCCCGCAGCTTTGGATTAAGACCCCCTCTGGCATCTTAAGGCCCACGAGCCACAGGGAACCGGGTCCCCCTCCCTCTACCAGGACTGATCCCACACCAATGGACCAAACTGGAGCTTGTGGTTCAGTTGGATTGAAGTTGATTTTATTCCATAAATGTCTCATTGATTTAATGTTTGCATGTATTTTCTACTACTGATAAGAGCTTATAATCCTGTGTTCCTACCCATATTAAACCAGACAGTCATGTGGGGGACATTCCTTGTGTGTCTCACTATAAGGTTCTCCGATAGTGTAATTAATCATGGTGTTAATATGACATAACCAATAAAAGGTGTACTTACCGATAGCTTAGCAACAGTAGAGTATATTTACCTTTCCTGGACTTGAAACTCAAGACACAAAAGCCTAACCTGGGCAACCTTTAAGAACAAGTTTGAAAATGAGGAGAACCGTTAACGGGTGTGATCTGAGGGACTTGGTTTAACTCAGGCAGCTAGTCGGCTGACCCACAGGAGGCAGAGAGGAGGGGCGTCCAGAAGAGGTTGATGACCCAGGCGAATCTCCTCCGACTGATTCCAGCTGAGATGCTCTGAGCGAGGTCGGCTGTAGGCCACAGCTGGATGATGCTCTGACTCTCTCCGGAGAAAAGTGCAGACTTTAGCACAACAGAATAAATCAGGTTTTCCTTTACAGAAAACCTGTAAGGGAAAACCATTGGACGACTATTGGACGATTCGCCTGTCCAATGGTCAGGTGAATCGTCCAGCCATTAATTACAGGAAAGTTTTACAATCATTTTCAGCTTCATTTTAGTTGCAGTTGTGTCAAACTAGATACAATATTTAATTCCTGAACTAGTTAAACTGACTTCACCATTACTCACAGATTTTTACCATTCAGCTCTTTGGTGTCATCCTGGGGAGTGAACGTGTTTTATCCTGATCATAAATGTTAGATTCATACTCGTTTCATTCTTTAAGTCAGCTGTTTTATGGCTGAGCTGCCCAGCTTGTTATTTATCTGCAGCTCAGTGAAAATGGCTGATGGAGTTCCTCAGGGAGCCGTTACAGCAGGCGACTTGTCCCGCTCAGCCACAGCAACCATCCATCATGCAAATCCAGAACATGGACGCCACATTCAGGCGGCCATGATGGGCTTTACTGCACCCAGATGTCAGAACCCAGTAAAAGGGTCTGCTGCTAACAGCAACAGACATTTCCTTTTTAAACACTTTATCCAATGCAAACAGGCAATTTTCATTTTTATGCTATTTTGAAGCTATTCATTTAGAAAAAAAGAATTATTTTATTTATTTTTTGCAATGCCAGGATTAATGTTTCTCTGAAATTTTCTGGGTAATTAATCAACATGTAGTTTTAATCCAGTTCAGGCATCATTACTGGCTCCATCCTGAAGCAGCAGGTTGTTGCTGCGAGATGAGAAATCCCAGAATGCACTGCTGCTGTTAAAGGTTTCACCTCAGAGTTTGTAAACAGCTTCTAAACAGTCTCAACCACAAAGTTAACTTTCTGCAGCCCCTGAGAGGCGAACGTCTCAGGTCAGGGTAAACACGTTCCCCGTCCCCAGAGAAACTGGAACCGTTTTATTTATCTCATCAGTCGGCACATGAAAAGTTTTAGAGTGTTTTTGTGTTACGACCGTTCAGAAAGCAGCCAGAGAACATTTACATGTTTTGAAAATGATATTTGTTTAGAGGATAAACTGGAAGTGATGAAGCTGATGGGTAACCGCTTCCTGCTGAATCCATCGTTCTCCTTGAAATATGATTATTCTTCCTCCTGCAGTCCGAAAACATGACTGCTAGGCGTGTGCATGTGTGTGTATGTGTGTGGTGTGTGTGCATGTGTGTGTGCGTGTGTGTGTGTGGTGTGTGTGCATGTGTGTGTGTGTGTGTGCGCATGTGTGTGTGTGTGTGTGTGCGTGTCTGTTTGTGTGTGTGTGTGTATGTGTGTGGTGTGTGTGCATGTGTGTGTGCGTGTGTGCGTGTGTGTTTGTGTGTGTGTGTGTGCGTGTGTGTTTGTGTGTGTATGTGGTGTGTGTGTGTATGTGTGTGGTGTGTGTGCATGTGTGTGTGCGTGTGTGTGTGGTGTGTGTGCATGTGTGTGTGTGTGTGTGCGCATGTGTGTGTGTGTGTGTGCGTGTCTGTTTGTGTGTGTG
>NW_015113030.1:187525-192149 GCF_001443285.1 Poecilia latipinna
CTGTGCGGTTGTGTGTGCTGTGTGTGCATATGTGTGTGTGGTTGCGTGTGTGTGTGTGTGTGTGTGTGTATGTGTGTGGTGTGTGTGCATGTGTGTGTGCGTGTGTGCCGGTGTGTGTGTGTATATGTGTGTGTGTGTGTGTGTATATGTGTGTGGTGTGTGTGCAGGTGTGTGTGTGTGTGCGTTTGTTTGTAATACCTTGTGGGGACGATTTTCCTGACATATACCACGTTGTGGGGACCAATTGCTCCTTGTGGGGACCGGAGCCTGGTCCCTACAAGGGGAAACCCTGTTTTTGGGTCAGGGGTCAGAGTTAGGGCTAAGGTATGAATTGAGTTTTGGTTGGTTAGGGTTAGGTATGTGATGGTTAGGGTTAGGAAAAGGGTAAAGGTCAGGTTTAGGCTGTAGAAATGAATGGAAGTCAATGGAAAGTCCCCACAAAGATAGGCAGACAAACATGTGAGTGTGAGTGTATCCTGTGTCTGTGTCGTCCTGTGATGGACAGGTGATCTGGAAAACCTAAATAACAGAAACCTGAACTTTACCTTTTTACTGGTTTTGCTCTGATTTTTTCTGTTACTCCATAAATCATGAATAAAGGTTTGAACGTATTTCTGTGAACAGTTTGAACTCTGGAGGTTTGTGGTTTTAAGCTGCTCAGTGGGATCTCAGGGTCTCGTTTTGCTTTGACATGATGTTTTTAATGGGATGTGTTATGACTGAAAAAGCTTCGTTTGTGAGGAGAAAATGAGTTCCACCCGCGGTCCGTTAGTTGTTAGTGGGAAAAACACGGTAACTGTTTGCATCAGGACCTGCTCCCATCAGTCCACTGCGCCGTCGCAGCCTGAAGGAAGAGCCATGATGTTTTAATAACAGCAATATGCATCAACGTTTCCTTACAGACTCCAAAACAGTCTTTGATATTAAAATGCAACACATCTGCTTTGCTGCTGCAGCGTTTGTGGAGAAGACATTGTGATGCTTTTACTGTTTCTGATCCACAGTCAATCAGAGGAAAGTTACTTCTGCTGTTGTGATTTTAATCTGTTTAAATGTTTTGGGAAAATTCAAGGAAACAAATTTACCAGTAATCTCTTAACTTCTGCTGCACTAAGAGCGTTAGAGGAGATCCTTCCTCCCAGCAGCTGTCAGACGGTTTTTAGCATTTATCTAAGCTTGTCGCAATAAGCAAGTAATCATATTATAAATTAAAATCAGCTTGATCCGTTCCATTCTAATTATTAATATTTTTAAGGGCATTTTTGTGCTCAGAGATATCATAATCTGTTTTATTTGTGGTTTTGGTTGTGTGTTGTTTTTATTTCAGTTTTATTTACAGTAATGTTTTATCTTTGATATTTAAAATATCCAATTCCAATTATTTTATTGATTTCTGAGAACCAGGCATTCTGAGGCTGTATTATGTTATTGCCATAATATTACTTGAAAATGATCTCAAAACAACAATATTATTATCGCAATAACTACTGGAACAATTTATTGTCCAGCAAAATGTGTTATCATGACAGGCTTATTTCTGACTCACAATTATGACTTTAAAAGTTGAAATTATGAATTTTATTCTTGTAATTATGACATTAAAACTCATGACTTCCTGTTGGGCTTTTATTTTTCTTTCATGGAGGAAATGTGCTTCCGTATACATGCTGCTATCAAACCTGAATTTCCTGTCTCATAATGATCCCAAGTTTTGGTTTGACTCAAAAAAGCTCTTTGTCCTCTATTAGTTATAGAAATAAGATTCTACTAATAAACCTCATTCACCAAGAAGAACCAACAAAAACATCGAGCAGCGATTCTCTGTAATGTAAGTCCATATTGGTTTCCAGACCCTTGACTGCGTAGTGATGTCCAACGACCTGCAAGGTGATAAAAATGTCCTCCTGTAATTACATGTTCACCGCAATTTCCTGGATTTCTCCAGAGATCGTAAATCAGCGCCAAACCGCTCGCCTAAAACATTTGTGTTGGTCCAACATCAGGAGCAAATGACCCTTCAAATCAACATCTGTGCGCCGTACTGGGGAGACCTTCCTACTAACGCCAGGGGCTGGACGCCACATGGGAAAGGTGACGGTGATTCAGGGCTGACTTAACAAACCGGGACAGGTGAGATGGAAAAGCAGGAGAAAATGTTTCTGTGCCACTGTGGGAGCAGGCGGCATGGTGTTTTTACAGATGTTTGGTTTTCTCTCCTGTTTTTCTGGTTGGATGCAGAAGTTAATGTGGTAACGATTTGCTCGCTCTCTGTTAAAATCACCAACATCAGCTCTGTTTATGTTTGGAATAATGACACTGAGCTGCAGGCAGGATGGTGGGACAATTTATTAAACTACATGGAAGCTGAAGCAATGAAATAAAAATATAGTCTTTTCCTTTCTATTTTATTTGTGGTTTTGGTTGTGTGTTGTTTTTATTTCAGTTTATTTCAGATTCTGCTTTAGAAAAAATCATGCAAGCCACTGAAAAATTCAAGATGGTGGCCATTTTTCAAGATGGCCAACAGGGGAAATGTAAGTTTTCACTACATTTGTGAACAGTTTGAACTCTGAAGGTTTGTGGTTTCATATTTACGGATAATTTTTCAAGATGGCTGTGATGTTGTCATGGAAAATACATTTTTGCACTAAATCAGCAATAAGAAGAATGTGTTTGGTGTCACACCATATTGAACCATAGAAATCATATTTTCTTGATCTAGTTTTTCCTTTTTCTGATGGATAATTTTCAAAATGCCACCGTGGTTGTAGTGGAGAATGTAAGTATGTGCTGAAATCGGCTGTAGAGATTAGCAACAGCTAACTAAAAAGCTAGGTTCACTGCTAAGCAAAAATCTACCACTAAACAGCAACAAATGTGAATATAAAAAATTAGCGGAAGCCAAAACTAAACCACTGGACATCTGAAAAAAGTCACATCTTCATCTGGTGATGATCAGTTTAAGACTCACACAGAGCAAAGACCTCAGCTTCTGATCTGCTGCATTTTATTACTTTAAAGTTGTCTGAGTCAGATGACCACAGCTGAAAACATATGAGATCAAATTTATCCAAGTCATGAAAAAGGCAACATTTTAGGAAAATAATTGGTCTCAAAAACGGCAGCCATCTTGAAAAATGTTCATCGTCCTGAAATTCAAGTGACTGATGGGAAATATGAAAGCAAACCTCAGGATGAACATCGTAATTTTCATGTTTATACTTCAAATATTAATATAAATATGCTTATATGGAGTCATGTCTTCTCAGGAAAAGGACATAAATCTCGTAAGAAGCGTCAATATTATAACAGGAATCATAATGTTCTGTGTGGTCTTCATGCATATCTATGTTTACAAGTTTAAAGTGTTCTGGCTTCAGTCCAGGGCGAGTCTGAAATTAGGTCTGAGTCAGATTACAGGTCAGCAGATGCATTAATCAAACATATTAGTTTCCAGTTGTTGCTCTCCTCAAACGTCTGGACTCTTCGAACTGACATCATGAAGAATCTGATGCCATCTGCGTTTTATCATAAACATCCTCTCCCTGGAGAATCCTCTCACTACTTCCACTTACTTTTCTTTTTTTTTAAGTAATCCCAAAGGTCAGGTTTGATGGAGGGGGGCAGGAATGCATGAAAAGGTTCTGCTTTACTGCTCAGCTTTAACAGATGTTCTCAGAAGAACAGCCTTTTGGAAATAAAAGCAGCTTATCACATAAAAAGCTGCCAGTGGGGAGGAAGCCCCATTTGTTAGGAACATGTAACAGGAGAGCTGATTTTCATTGCAGGGAACTGGAAATTCATCATGGTCTGACATGCTGTAGCATAACCTATATATGATGGACCTCCTGTTTTCATCACAGTGGGAGTTATTCTCCTGGTTGTCAAGAAGAAGAGAGCATATCAGAGGGTTCACTGCATGTTTTAGCATCTCTGCAGGAAAGCAGCTCATTCAGAAAACTGCAAAAAAAAAAACCCTTCAGATAAGTCATCCACTGTCAGAAGTCCAAATAAACAAAAGCAAAAAACACGCCTCCCTGTGGTTGCTTTCAAAGAAATACAAAAATACTCCAAAGAAAACAGTTTGAGATTTTTTTAAAGAATGGAGTCATTATTTAAACAAATGCAGTCTGATCCTTAAATATGTTTCAAAGAAGCCTTTTACTCCTGCCAACATGTTTCATGGGGGAGTTGGACCTAAACACAGACTGGAAAATGGATTCTCATCATGCAAAAGATGATTTATTAAAAACTGAGCCCAGCTGAAGAAAAGGAGGAGAAAAGAACGACAGGAAAACGGATAATGGAAGGATCTGAGTGGGAGTGAAGGAAACTGACTGACGTCTGTCTGCTGGGAGGTGACTACAGACATAGTAACCATGGAAACCAGGTGAGAACAGCCAGCAGATTAATTAAGACCAAAGGAAACACACACACACACACAGAGATCCACCTGGGATGAAGCACTGAGTCAAAGACTGATGAGTAGCAGTCAGTGGTGGCCAGCGCTAGCGCCAGCTGTGCTAACCCTGAAGAATTAAACATCAGTGGTGGAGAAAGTACTCAAAAAATTTACTTAAGTAAAAGTACAAATACACAGACAAAAATGTACTCAAGTAAAAGT
>NW_015113030.1:196398-201168 GCF_001443285.1 Poecilia latipinna
GATACACGAAAATTGTACTTAAGTACAGTAACGAAGAACTTGTACTTCGTTACTTCCCACCACTGTTAAACATAAACATTATCTCCAGTAATGCTGCAGCGCTACACAAACATGGTTTTTATCAGAGCTAGAGCAATGCATTCATAGCATCTAATGAAAGGACGTCATCAGATCAACAAAAATGATATAGTTATGGGAAAATTCTGGTATTTTAAAGGCTAAAATGGAACATTTGTACAAACAAATAATTACAAAATAAGACATAATGCTAGAACAAAACACAAATATTTTTTTTCCAATATAAAAATTTTATATAAAAATAACCATATTTGTTAAATTATGGTAAAGTGTTTCCAGTGACAACAAAGCTTGTGTATGAACAAGATGTCTCACCTTGACTGAAATTGGGGGCATGAATCTGTCTGGTGCATTTTTGGTTGAAATATATTTGTTCATCATTCAGTGAAGATACTTGTGAGGTGAAGTTGCAAACATACAGTGTATTAAAATATTCTTAAGAATAAATCTTTTCCAAAAGGTTACTCAGCTAAATGTATCTAGTTTCTATCCCCTCTGGTTCTACATGTAGATCATTTGGTCACAAATCTGAATTTTGTTTGAGGTTTCTGTCCCAGGCAGGATGGACACTTATCAATATTTTAAGATATCTTGTGTTGCAATGGAAAACAAATAAGAAACAATGATATAATTAAGCTAAAGAGTAAAAAGTGAAATGGTTCCTGCAGAAGGGAGCTTTGTGTCCTGACACCGCCTGCTGGGAATCATGTTCTGCCCACTCACTAAGCTTCGCTCAGTGTTCAAATAAAGAGCGGGCTTCACACTTGTCATTCCTTTGCTAATTCAAGATCGGCCTTATAGTCCTAATTACTCTCTCATTCATCCCATTCACACAGTCTTCCTCATGGCCACTTTCACAGCAGAGGAGCGCCAGGAGAGCGTCCTCATTATCGCAGGAACGCCACTTTGGGAAAGCTCCTTCCAACACAAGTTCAGTAGCTGCTTTTCTTGGAGAGATACAATCAGCCTTGGAGAGTCCCGGTGGGGGGGAGGCGCTGAAGCCGAGTTATGCGACTGAGTGTGGGAAGAAAAGTGTAATAACTTTCACCTGAATGACTCCACTCTCCCAAACGCCCTGGGTTTGTCATTCACCGTCGTCAGACCCCCCTTGTGTTCAGTGAAAGGGGCCTGCAGGGATCGCGCGCTAATGAGGCAGCAGGCATTTCTTTGGCTCGTTACAAACCAGTGTGTGTGGAGCTTTTCTCTTCTCTACAAGCTACAGCCGCTACCAGCTGCTATTTTCTAGAGTGAATAGGATTCACAATTAATGATGCAATTATGCTAATAGGTTGCCAGGCTACTTGCTGGCCTCTCCTGCTAAGTATCAACCCTGTTTCAGAATGGCTGAGTAAAACAATTGTTGCAGATGAGAGCATGAACTTCCTGAGTGAAAAGTTTCCTGAGAAATCCAATAACGACACATGAGAAATATTAAAACCAATCAGTTTTATTGCTGATCTCAACCAGTTACTGGATGAACAATGTTTGGATTTTCTTTTTAACAAACTGGTCAGACTGGAAATCTAGTTCACATAAATATATTTCAACCTTAAACAAAATGTCACAGTCAGTTTTTCAATTCATTTTTCTAAACTGGATAAGATTAACTTTTATAATAAACCTTGATTTATGACAATTTCACTTCAGCGTATTTTTTTATTTGCTGCATGTAAACTTCTGGTTTCAACTGTAAACATGAACACATCTTTGAGTTGATTACAATCTGAAAATAAAATAAATAAAGTACTTTTCCACTGCTTTCTGCACAAACTCAGCATGCTGATTTATATTAACATTTGTATCCTGTAGAGTTGTTTCCATTTCTATCCAGCAAGTCAAGCTAATCTCGAGATGCTGGGAATGGTGTGTATAATATGGATTTTTAGTGCTTTATGTGGTTTATTATATGGAGCACAGAGTAGCAGCTCAACCAGGCCTTTTAGTCTTACTGGCGTCTTTCAGCTAAATGATCAGAGTTTCTGGTATTTTGGCGAAAATGGGAGAAAGATGCAGCAGACTCTGGTCTGGAATCTGTAGCTTAGTTATGCTTTATTTTCATGTATTTATAGTAATAATCCTGTGATCTGGTGGAACTGGCAGCTTTTAAACAAAACATTTTGACTGGTGATTTTGCTTCATTACTTCTGGTTTTCCTCCAAATGTTTGAAAGATAAAGTGCAGCTGTTATTTTAACCTGTAAGGTGTAAAAGTTATGATGTTCTTAAATTATTTTATTGTATTTTTTTCCTGTAAGAAAAACCTGGTCCAGGCGCAAAACTCCTGCAAAGCATCATGGGATACAATCTGGCTAAAGGCTTAAGATGAAATGTTTGAACTCTTGTTTTTGGGTCAGAAATATGTAATTCGAGTTAAATTTTCAACACAGGAAAGAAATGACTTCATTGCTACAGCAAAAACAGAAACAACTGTTTTGTCTGCAGTCGATGCTCTGCAGGTGTGAATTAGCTTCTTCTGTAAAGTGGCTCATCAAATGGTGACATTTATGTTTGAGCTGCACATCGTCCCTTTTTATATGGAGTTCATTATTATTATAGCTACTGAGTTAGAATCACTTTCTACTGATTGCTGTTTTCATCAGTTGCTTGATAAAAAAAAACAGATCTAAACCGATCTATTGTTATGTTAAAGTCAAGCTAAAAGGAGTTAGCCAATCAGTGAAGTTATTCAAACCTAAAATATAATTTCAATGCTAAACAGCAGCAAATATTTACTCAGTCATTTAGCATTTGAATTGAAGATGTTGCTTATTTTGTCGATTATAGGATTTTAAATTAATTGCTATTAGAAGTTTAATCAAGTCGCACCACTAATACGTTTCTAACACAGGGTCACTAAACGGCTCCTTTAGTCAGTTATAAACTGAACAGAGTTTATAGCAGTTTAATAAATAGTGAAAATCTTCCAGGAGAATAATTCTCCCAGCGTTTTCCACAGAGCAGAGTTAACGGCAGCCAGTCGTCTCCTCTGTAATTTATGAACACCTAGATGAAAACGCTCTGGGGTGGCTTTGTTTTGATTACCCTGAAAAATAACAGTTATAGGAGACGCTGCACCAGAGAGCTCCTGCATAATTAAATCACGCCCCATGCCAACATTTCTCTTCTTCTGCAAACAGGTTTTGCGGTCATCAAGACGTTTGTGTGATTGTTTTGTTCCTCTGAGTTTTGTCTCATATGACCAAATAAAGGATAATTTCATAAACAATTCACCAAGGACTTCTGTGTGTCATTTGCAGATAAAATAAAATTCCAGCATATTTACACAGACAGAAGCAGGAAATCTGTGCCAGTATCTGGGTTTTATACTCAAACTGGAACCATTTCATTCCAGTGACAAACGTAGTTATTTCTTTCCCTCTTTTGCAACCTTAATGCAAGCTTCCCGTCTGCTTCCCCGACAATAACCGTCACGTTACACAACGTCTAAAACCACAGTACACAAACCGAACAATGGCCTCCCACCACCAGACAATCGTGCAGAAGGAGAAATGAATACTAAGTATCGCTGGACAATCCCGTCTGTGTTTGTGAGGACTTGTTGAGGGACGTCTGCCAAAGGGTTCCCAGGAGACTTTCCTCCGGGGAACAATGGCGTTTCTGGCCGACTGTTTGTTCTTGTCAATCATGTGTCAGATGACAACCGAGAGCAACCAGCCGACAGCTTGAGTTAACTCCAGATTATGATGAAAAAACTGCTGGCCTCATTCCCGCTCTGCTCTCAAACTCTGCAGAGGTGAGGCTGGTGAAAAGATGGTTCTTGCATCTGGACGCCATTTTGTAACATCTGATGGCCATTAAAATATTACCAAACATTTTGTTTCCTTCCTGAAATGGCAAACATGCCAATTATCCTGCATAAAGACTCTTGGTGAGCAAAAGTTGATAATCGTGTTTGTATTTCTCTTTAGATGCTGATTTGATAGAGAGATTCTTATTTTTTAAAACCAGTTTTAATTTTCTTCTTTTGCTCACAGTTCCTGCAACCAAACCCATATGTACTTTATTTCCTAAATGATTGAAAATCAATCAGAGAATCGATAAGGAATCAAACTGATATGTGAGATGAATCATGAATCAATTCTGATCTCAAGTCACAGTTCAAACAGGTTCTGCCAGTTTTACAGATTAACATGTTTCTGTTTTATTGTCAGAATCTTACATTTTAATTCAGTTTTAGGAAGCAGAAATTCACAACAGCTGCCGTCTCTCTCTCAGGAAAAAGTAAATTCAGATTATCAGATTTTATCGGAACCTGGAGCCATAAGAAAACTGGCTGCAAATTTAGTCCTGATTAGTTTTTATATCTGTCAATAAAAGTCACCATAATCTGAATTTTCAGTCACCTGTTTAAACTTTACCTTTAATAACATAAAGTTACCTAATTTTTAAAGTGCAATCAGTAATACTTTTATAACAAATTTATACCAGTAATGATTTCCTGGTTAATGTCAAGTTGTCATAACAAAGACATTTTGAATAATGTCAATTTTGTATTAAAAGTGTCATAATTTACCGAATGACGCTTTATGACAACAGTCATAAATATTCATGAAGGCTTATTCATGTTCATGACAGGTGTTATGTCATGTTTATGACGGTGTCATGACAGTCTTATTCACCCTCCTTCAAATAAAGTGTTACCGTTCCTGGCAGAGTTTATTTCTCCGTACAC
>NW_015113030.1:205681-206378 GCF_001443285.1 Poecilia latipinna
GCAGTAAAGATGGCCGCCATCTCTGGATGGATTGTAAAGTTGCTGAGCTGCAGACGAAACAGCAACAACCTTTAGTTGAGCTGCAGCTTCCGACCCGGTTCTGACCCGGTTCTGACCTGGTTCTGCTTGGATGTCGGTTTGGATGTGATGCGTTCACTGACCCAGACTGCTTTCATCACTTCGTTATTATCATTTCAGCCATAATTTAGATTATGTCTCATGCTAATGACGCAAAAGTCGGATAAAATGTGACATCAGCGTTTCAGATTGCAGATTCTTTGAGATGATTTAGTTCCACATATGGAAATGGAACGGATCAGATTATTTTGGGTGTGATAAGATCAGAACCGGGCCATATAGACTGCCATAAAGAAGTTGGATATGAGTCGCAGTCGCCTGCTGACACAACAGGCCTGGATGGTCAATTATGATTCTTTTGGCTAAATTTGACCTTTTTTTCCAGGTTGTACATGCTACTAATTGACCTGCAATCAGACTTCTGAGTGAAGGAAAGCGACCTGCAGACGTAGAAGAAGGAGGTCTGGAGGTGGAGGTTCGCCTTCCAGCAGGATAAACTTCCCTAAACATAAAACCAGACATTTTGGTTCAAGTGATAGAAATGGCCTCATACTCAGAGACTAAACCTATAGTATGACAGGATCAGATGGTTTTAATTCCCAGTGACCAGCTGATTGTT